>NC_057796.1:281025992-281325992 GCF_018294505.1 Triticum aestivum | reverse complement strand
TGAAACTTCTCATGGTACCTTCTTACTTTGCTCTCGATATTTTCTTAAAGTTCCAGTTCGAGAGTTATTTTCCGCCACCTTCCCCGTTGTTAGCTACCAGATAGTCAACCTTGCAGAGGTCCCATTCTTCCAGAATACCCCTTATTCTTTCTAAGTACGATGGAGTTCCCGAAGAAAGGACGACAACTTCATCATGATGACCTGAAATAGCAGAATGAAGACATCAATGTAATGGATCAACCTCTTCGAGAAGGACAACCAAGACCAAGAACACTCCCTAGAATTTCGTAACCCGAACCTTCCCCCTTTACTTCCCTCTTAAATCTCGGGACGAGATTTCTTGTAGTGGAGGAGAATTGTGACGCCCGGATAATCAAGCTACAGTAAACCTCTGCTAATGGTGCCACATCAACTCGGTTACTGTTGATAAACTCGAGTTAGTTCAAAAACGATTCAAATTAAAATTTAAAATATAGGCAAACAGTAAAATTTTCAAATATCAAAACTAAAATGTTCGGGTTGTGTCAAATAAATCGTAAGTAATTATGGTGGAGAAACCAAGCTTTGACAAAATGTTTAAAGGCTCTAAAACAATTAAAACAATAGTGAAAACAATTAAACAAATGCCTATTGAATTTATAAATTGCTAAAACTATTTTATTATGGGTTAACGATTAATCTCACAGTAGTTTGTTGATAAATACAAATTAGGCACTAGTGGTAATTTTTGTAAAACAAAAAAATAAAAGAAACTACAAAGAAAAAAAAAGGAAAAGAAAAGAAAAGGAACCCCCCCCTCACTGGACCAGGCGGCCCAGCTCACAGGCCCACCTGGCCCAGCTGGCCAACTACCAGCCCACAGCCCCTCCCCGGGTCGCCTCCCCCCTGTTCCCCCGACCGGGGTCGCAACAGGGGCACGTCCCCGCCCGACCACCTCGCCGGCGCCGACGCCGGGAGGGGATAAGGCCGCCCCGACGCCTCGGCCTCCACCCATCTCTCCCACTTGCCCCCCTCTCGCCCGCCTCTGCGCCTCCCAGATCCACACGCTCCCCCCCCCTCTCTGTCTCGCTCACCCGCCTCACCCGAGCGCCATCGCCGACGTGCCGCCGTTGTTCCCGCAGCCACCGACCATCGTTCGCCACTCCGACAAGTCCGGGAGCTCCGTCGTGGTCCGCCTCTTCTTCCTCGACACTGGATCGGGACCGGGAGCACCACCGCCGTCGCATTTTTCCTCTTCCTCATCTACGGCCACCGCGCGACCTCGCCGTCGACCTGCTCCACCGGTTCTCCCCGCGCCCGCTGCCGAGACCCTACGCTCTCACAGTGAGCTCCACCTCCTCCTCCTCCCCTCCTAACTCACCGCGTCCCGTAGCTCGCTCCCCCGTCACGCTCACCCTCCCGCCGCCCTGCTGCGTCACCGCCGTGGCCACCGCTGCCATGGCCCCCGTCCGAGCCCTCCGCCGTGCTCCTGGTGTTCACAGGAGCCCGGCGAGCCCTTCCTCTCGCCCTCTTGTGCCCCCTAGCCCATTCCCGACGTGGCCCCGAACGCCGTCGGCGCCCATGCTCGCCGCCGACGGGTATTCCGGCCGTCCCCGGACGAGCCACCACCACCACCCGACACGGCGCCGTGCGCGTGTTCGAACGGTGCCAACCGCACGCGAAACGGCCGCCCCTAGCACGATTCCGGCGAGGTCCCGAGCGCCTCCGCCGTTGATTTGGTCGCCGGAGCCATTCCGGCGCCGGCCGCCAACGTGGCTGGCCTGGGGCCACCCCAGAGCCACTGCCAGTGGGCCCCGTGGGTCCCAGTTGACTGGGTTGACCCAGTCAACTGCTGACCAGGCAGCCCAGTGCCACTGACACGTGGGCCCCGCCGCCTATATTAATTAATTAAAATGTTTTAATAATTAAAACCTAATTAGTTACTAATCAGAGGCTGACATGTGGGCCCCACATGTCAGGGTGACATGGTCAGCGCACAGTTGACTGCTGATGTCACACATACGACATGCTGACGTCACCATTACTGTTTTGGATAATTCAAATTTAATTTAATAAATAAATTCCAGAAATTCAAATAATCTTTGAAAATTCATATCTTTTAAACCGTAACTCGGATGAAAATGTTTTCTACATGAAAGTTGCTCAAAACGACGAGACGAATCCGGATACGCAGTCCGTTCGTCCACCACACCTCCCTAACCTATCGAACTTGCAACTTTCCCCCTCCGTTTCATCTGTCCGAAAAATGCAAACTTCGGGAAAACTTTCCCGGATGTCTCCCCCTTCACCGGTATCACCTCATACCGCGTTAGAACACGTCTAGCTCTGCCTGTTGTCCTGTTATGCACTTGCTTGCTATGTATTTACTGTTTCTCCCCCCTCTTTTCTTCGGTAGACCCCGTGACGATGCTGATGCCCCTGTGGTCGACTACGTCACCGACGACCCCTCCTTCTTGTCTGAGCAACCAGGCAAGCCCCCCTTGATCACCAGATATCGCCTATTCTTCTCTATACTGCTTGCATTAGAGTAGTGTAGCATGTTACTGCTTTCCGTTAATCCTATCCTGATGCATAGCCTGTCATTGTTGCTACAGTTGATACCCTTACCTGCTATCCTACTGCTTAGTATAGGATGCTAGTGTTCCATCAGTGGCCCTACACTCTTGTCCGTCTGCCATGCTATACTACTGGGCCGTGATCACTTTGGGACGTGATCACGGGTATATACTATATACATTATATACATGGCACATGTGGTGACTAAAGTCGGGTCGGCTCGAGGAGTACCCGCAAGTGATTCTAATGGGGGGGCTGAAAGGACAGGTGGCTCCATCCTGGTAGAGGTGGGCCTGGGTTCCTGACGGCCCCCGACTGTTACTTTGTGGCGGAGCGACAGGGCAGGTTGAGACCGCCTAGGTGAGAGGTGGGCCTGGCCCTGGTCGGCGTTCGCGGATACTTAACACGCTTAACGAGATCTTGGTATTTGATCTGAGTCTGGCCATTTGGTCTATACGCACTAGCCATCTACGCGGGAGTAGTTATGGGTATCCCGGCGTCGTGGTATCAGCCGAAGACTTCTTGACGTCAGCGGCTGAGTGGCGCGCGCCGGATTGGACTGGAACGCCACTAGGCTAGGTCTGCTTCCGGCCGCGTACGCAACGTGCAGGTGTGCATAGGGCGATGGGCCCAGACCCCTGCGCGCATAGGGTTAGACCGGCGTGCTGACCTCTCTGTTGTGCTTAGGTGGGGCTGCGACGCGTTGATCTTACGAGGCCGGGCATGACCCAGGAAAGTGTGTCCGGCCAAATGGGATTGAGCGTGTTGGGTTATGTGGTGCACCCCTGCAGGGAAGTTTATCTATTCGAATAGCCGTGTCCCTCGGTAAAAGGACGACCCGGAGTTGTACCTTGACCTTATACTGAATAAAATACACCCTTCTAAGTGCCAGATACAACCCGGTGATCGCTCTCTAACAGGGCGACGAGGAGGGGATCGCCGGGTAGGATTATGCTATGCGATGCTACTTGGAGGACTTCAATCTACTCTCTTCTACATGCTGCAAGATGGAGATGACCAGAAGCGTAGTCTTCGACAGGACTAGCTATCCCCCTTTTAATTCTGGCATTCTGCAGTTCAGTCCACTGATATGCCCCTTTACACATCTACCCATGCATATGTAGTGTAGCTCCTTGCTTGCGAGTACTTTGGATGAGTACTCACGGTTGCTTCTCTCCCTCTTTTCCCCCTTTTCCTTTCTATCTGGTTGTCGCAATCAGATGTTGGGGTCCAGGAGCCAGACGCCACCGTCGACGACGACACCTACGACACTAGAGGTGCCTACTACTACGTGCAGGCCGCTGACGACGATCAGGAGTAGTTAGGAGGATCCCAGGCAGGAGGCCTGCGCCTCGTTCGATCTGTATCCCAGTTTGTGCTAGCCTTCTTAAGGCAAACTTGTTTAACTTATGTCTGTACTCAGATATTGTTGCTTCCGCTGACTCGTCTATGATCGAGCACTTGTATTTGAGCCCTCGAGGCCCCTGGCTTGTATTATGATGCTTGTATGACTTATTTATGTTGTAGAGTTGTGTTGTGATATCTTCCCGTGAGTCCCTGATCTTGATCGTACACATTTGCATGCATGATTAGTGTACGGTCAAATCGGGGGCGTCACAGCTGGGCTCCTACTTCTATTACAAAAATCATGACAAAAAATGGGCTTTTCGTCCTAGGCGGGCCGGGGACGCACCTGCATGACATTCTTTGGCCCGTCCATGACAAAAAGCTGTGGTAGAAGCTAGGGCGAAGAAAATTTCAGGGAGTTTCCGGTTTTGGTGGATGGTCGGGGCCGAGCGATGCACGGAGGTTTCCGCGTTTCTCTCATACACTACGGGTGTGTGTGCGAAGCGTTGGGCTCTAACTGAACCTGAGCAAGGCATGCGCTTACTAAACCCGAGCGATTGCACTAGCTATGTTACTGAACCCGAGCGATTGCACTAGCTACGTTACTGAACCCGAGCGATTGATCCCTTGGCTGTTAACTAAACCCGAGCGATTCCTTCGCTACTGCTGCTAACTGAAGCCGATCGAACCAGCTGCTGCCTCTTGATGAATAGTGACCGTTCTTGGGGGTTGGATGAACAGTTCTCGGTGGGGGTTGGATGAACAGGACCCGTGGTAGGAGAGGTTGATACGTCTCCAACGTATCTATAATTTTTTATTGTTCCATGCTGTTATATTATCAATCTTGGATGTTTTATAGTCATTTTATATCATCTTTTGGTACTAACCTATTGACATAGTGCCAAGTGCTAGCTGTTGTTTTCTGCATGTTTTTTACATCACAAGAAATCAATATCAGACGGAGTCCAAACGCAACGAAACTCCATGGAGATTTTTTTGGACCAGAAGGAACGTAATGGGCCCTGGCTACGCCTGGGGGTGCCTCGAGGAGGCCACAACCCACCAAGGCGCGCCAGGAGGCCCAGGCGCGCCCTGATGGGTTGTGCCCACCTCGGGTGCCCCCCGGACCGCCTCTTTGCTCTATAAATACCCCAATATTCCCAAAACCCTAGGGGGTCAACAAAATATTCATCCAGCCGCCGTAGAGTCTAGAACCACCAGATCCAATCTAGACACCATCTCAGATGGGGTTCACCACCTCCATTGGTGCCTCTCCGATGATGCGTGAGTAGTTCTTTGTAGACCTTCGGGTATGTAGTTAGTAGCTAGATGGCTTCATCTCTCTCTCTCTGAATTCTCAATACAATGGTCTCTTGGAGATCCATATGATGTAACTCTTTTGCGGTGTGTTTGTTGGGATCGATGAACTTTGAGTTTATGATCAGATCTATCTTTTTATATCAATGTAAGTATTTGAGTTTCTTTGATTTCTTTTATGCATGATCTCTTATAGCCTCGTATTTATTCTCCGATATTTGGTTTTGTTTGGCCAACTTGATTTTTTTATCTTGCAATGGGAAGAGGTGCTTTGTAGTGGGTTCGATATTACGGTGCTTGATCCCAGTGACAGAAGGGGAACCGACACGTATGTGTCGTTGCTACTAAGGATAAAATGATGGGGTCTATCTCTACATAGATAGAACTTGTCTACATCATGTCATCGTTCTTATTGCATTACTCCGTTTCTCCATGAACTTAATACACTAGATGCATGCTGGATAGCGGTCGATGTGTGGAGTAATAGTAGTAGATGCAGGCAGGAGTCGGTCTACTAATCTTGGACGTGATGCCTATGTAATGATCATTGCCTGGATATCGTCATGAGTATTTGAAGTTCTATCAATTGCCCAACAGTAGTTTGTTCACCCACCGTTTGCTATTTTTCTTGAGAGAAGCCACTAGTGAAATCTACGGCCCCCGGGTCTCTTTCTCATATATTTGCCTTTGCGATCTACTTTTTCCTTGCATTTATTTTCAGATCTATTAAACCAAAAATAAAAAATACCTTGCTGCATTTCATTTCTATTTATTTTGTTTTGCGTTCGATCTATCAATCTACTACAAATTTATCTCATGTCCGTTTGCCTATCTTGAGGCATCGTACCCCGAAAGGGATTGACAACCCCTTTAACACGTCGGGTTGCGAGGATTTGTTATCTGTGTGCAAGGGTTGTTTAGTTGTGTTTCTTGGTTCTCCTACTGGTTCGATAACCTTGGTTTCTTATCTGAGGGAAATACCTACCGCCGATGTGTTGCATCATCCCTTCCTCTTTGGGGAAATACCGATGTAGCTTCAAGCGACATGAAAAGGAATTTCTGGCTCCGTTGTCGGGGAGGATCTTCAACATATACCAGGTTCCTAATCACAAATATCATCTCCTCGCAATTTACATTATTTGCGATTTGCCTCTCGTTTTCCTCTCCCCCACTTCACAAAAAATTTCCGTTATCGCCCCTCTTTTTCGTTCGCCGTTTTCTCGTCAGATCTCTTGTTTGCTTGTGTGACCATGTACCTTTTATATGCTTGCATCTTCTCTTGCTAAAAATCTATTGGTATGGATCCCCATCCACTTGCTAATCTTTTTAAAAGATCCAATCATGATGAACCAATTGCTAGTGAGTTGAGTGCACTAAATTATCTTTATGAAGTTTTGCTTGAGAATCGTGAATCTGAAATTGTGATGAAGAAATTTATGAAGTGATTCATGATAGCTCCTTGAATGAAAAGCATGATTGCAAAAAATTTACTATAAATTCTATTAATGTCAACTGTGCTAATAATATGCAAAACCCCAAGCTTGGGGATGTTTGTTTTGTCATGTCCACTACTTATTGCAATGATCATGATTGGGGTGATGATTCTTATGATCTTGAAAATTTATTTAAACCTCATAATGAATATGCTTGCTATAATATTAAAAGTGAGTTTTTAAGCGTGTCAACTTTAGCTAAAAATAATCCCACATATTTGGAGAGTGTTCAATCTTACGAATTTTTTGATAAAAGTGGGCTTGGAGAGGTCATGACTTTATTTGATGATAATCCCACTATTTTGGAAGAGTGTCAACTTTGCATGCATGTGGATCATAAAGAGAAAATTTTATATGATAGTTATATTATTGAATTTGATTATGGTCCTATATAATTATTATGAGAGGGGAAAGTATGGTTGTAGAAATTTTCATGTTATTAAGTTTCCTCTCGTTGTGTTGAGATTGTCAATGCTTTATTCCTCTCCTTTGCATGTGCTAGATGTTTCTTGTCTCGATAATTTGTTTTCCTATAAAATTCCTATGCATAGGAAGTATGTTAGACTTAAATGTGTTTGTCACATGTTTCATGATGCTCTCTTTGTGTTTGAATTATTATCTTTCATGTGAGCATCGTTGAAATCTTATGCCTAGCTAAGGGCGTAAAACTATAGCGCTTGTTCGGAGGCAACCCAATGAATAAAATTTATTTTTGCTTTTTGCTTTCTGTTCTTGAGTGTTAGCACAATTATGCTACTGTTATGATTGTGTTTTTTGTGTTTTAATTAGTATTTTTGCCAAGTAGAACAAATAGGATCTTCTTGGGTGATAGTTGTTTGATCTTGCTGAAAAACAGAAACTTTTGCACTCACGAAAATAATTTTTAAAAATCACCATAACCTGATAAAATGCCAATTATTTCTGCAGAAGATTAATATAAAAATTACCCAGGTCTTCCTAGTTTTGCAGAATTTTTGGAGTTACAGAAGTATACAAAATAGTCAGATTGCTACTGACTGTTCTGTTTTGACATATTTTGTTTTCTTTTCGTTGTGTGCTTATTTTGATGGCTCTATGGTTTTCTTTGATGAGTTTTTTGCCATAGAAAAGTTGGAATACAGTAGATATAATGCAAAAAGAAAATATGAATTGGTTTGATACAGTACTTATAGTAGTGGTTTGCTTTCTTATACTAACGGATCTCACGAAGGTTTTGTTGAGTTTTGTGTGATTGAAGTTCTCAAGTTTTGGGTTATCTTACGATGGATGAAGGAATAAAGGATAGAAGAGCCTAAGCTTGGGGATGCCCCGGCATCCCAAGCTATTATCCAAAAATGAGCAACCAACTAAGCTTGGGGATGCCCCCGAGTGGCATCCCCTCTTTCTTCTAACGACCATCGGTATTTTACTCGAAGCTATATTTTTATTCGTCACATAATATATGTTTTGCTTGGAGCGTCTTGTATGATATGAGTCTTTGTTTGTTTTATTTTGTGTTTTAAGTCTTGATCCCTTGCTGGACACACCAATTTGGGAGAGCCAAAATTATGTCATGACTTGTTAGAATTGCTCTCTATGCTTCACTTAATTTTTCTATGAGCTATGGACTTACTCTAGTGCTTCACTTATATCTTTTTTAGCACAGTGTGCTTAGTATTTGTGAAGAAATGCTCTCTTGCTTCACTTAGATTTATTTGAGAGTTAGTACAATTTTGAAGAAATTCTCTCTTGCTTCACTTAAATTATTTTGAGAGAAAGAAAAAATATGCTCATGATCTTCACTTATATTTGTTTGAGCTTATGAAAAGAAACACATGAAAATTAGTCCCAAAGTGATAGATATCCAAGAAGGATATAATAAAAACCTTTCATGAAGATCATTGGATAAAATAAGCTTGATTCTTAGTAATAGTTTTGAGATATGATGATGTGATATGTGAGTTATGTTGATGAGTAATTATGCTTTAGTAAGAATATTGGTGTTAAGGTTTGTGATTCCCTATGCAAGCAAGAAAGTCAATAGTCATGCAATGAAATTATATCCTACTTGTGGTGCATTATTCGGTGTTATTTATGCTTAATGCTTGCTTATGAGATTATCCGTTTCTTGGTTGGTCGCTTCTCAATCTTTTGCTAGCCTTCATTTTGCACCAAGTATGATCTCTACGTGTGCATCCAAAATCCTTTAAACCAGTCTTGCCACATGAGTCCACTATATCTACCTATATGCGGTATTCTTTTGCCGTTCTAAGCAAATTTGCATGTGCCATCTCTAATTTTCAAAATAAACTTCTCTTTTGTCTGTTCGTTTCGCTCGCGGAGCGGTGAGGGGTGGCTAATATTTTCCATGCTGGATGTGTTATTCTCACGATGAGTGTTTATTCACTTGTCATTGCACGAGAGTAAGGCAAAGGTTTTAGGGATGCCCAGTCCCGAAATGAAAAAAATGTATTTACTTTATGTTGTCAAATAATAAATTCCTTGGAAAGTGTTGGTATGGAGGGCAACCGTGGATACGGCTAGCAATGGAAAGTGAAAGTATGGTGGAAAAAGGAATAAACTTTATTTTCTATTTGGGAACCGCCTATGATATATCTAGCATGCAAAGTGTTGGGAACCCTGAGTCATTTTTGGTGGGATGGATACACCTCCCAAAATGTTTTTATCTCTATTTTTCGCTTTGAGCTCTGGCACCTCTACAAATCCCTACTTCCCTCTGCGAAGGGCCTTTCTTTTACTTTATGCAATTTTTATTTTGAATTTGAGTCTCCATCTTCGCTTATAAAAGCACCAACTAGGAGGAAATATGATCGTACTTAAGTATTGGGTGTAACTAATATGCGAGTGTGTTTCATGAATGGATCAATGGTTGAGCATGATGGGCTAGGGATAACTTATTTTAGCGTTGATATTTTGAAATACATGGTTGCTTGTTGATATGCTTGAGTATCTAAATTATCATGTCAAAACTAGACTATTGCTTTGAAAAATATAAAAGTCCAAATGTCCATGCTATAAAGAAAAGAATATGATATGACATGTTAGGCAGCATTTCACAACCAAAATTCTGTTTTTATCACTTACCTACTCGACGACGGGTAGGAGTTAAGCTTGGGGATGCTGATACGTCTCCAACGTATCAATATTTTTTTATTGTTCCATGTTGTTGTATTATCAATCTTGGATGTTTTATAATCATTTTATAGTCATTTTATATCATTTTTTGGTACTAACCTATTGACATAGTGCCAAGTGTCAGTTGCTCTTTTCCGCATGTTTTTTACATCGCAAGAAAGCAATATCAGACGGAGTCCAAACGCAACAAAACTCCACAGAGAATTTTTTTGGACCAGAAGGAACATAATGGGCCCTGGCTGCGCCTGGGGGTGCCTCGAGGAGGGCACAACCCACCAGGGCGCGCCAGGAGGGGAATATTGGGGTATTTATAGAACAAAGAGGCGGTCCGGGGGTGCCTCGAGGAGGGCACAACCCACCAGGGCGCGCTAGGAGGCCCAGGCGCGCTGTGCTGGGTTGTGCCCACCTCGGGTGCCCTCCGGACCGCCTCTTTGCTCTATAAATACCCCAATATTCCCAAAACCCTAGTGGAGTCGACGAAGTATTCATCCAGCCGCCGCAGAGTCCAGAACCACCAGATCCAATCTAGACACCATCTCGGATGGGGTTCACCACCTCCATTGGTGCCTCTCCGATGATGCGTGGGTAGTTCTTTGTAGACCTTCGGGTCTGTAGTTAGTAGCTAGATGGCTTCATCTCTCTCTCTGAATTCTCAATACAATGGTCTCTTATTGATCCATATGATGTAACTCTTTTGCGGTGTGTTTGTTGGGATCGATGAGACCCTAGAAGATTTGGCAGAAGACTTGAAGAGTCACAAGGGAGCGACAAGCTCGGGAGGTGCGTCCCAGGGCCCCCTCCCCAAGCTTGTTGGCCCCTCATGGCACCTCTTGACCTAATTCCGCCTCTATAAGTTCTCAAATATTCCCCTGACATCAGAGAGCCACCCGAAATGATCATAAACTCAAAGTTCATCAGATCCCAACAAACACACCGCAAAAAGAGTTACATCATATGGATCTCCAAGAGACCATTGTATTGATAATTCAGCGAGAGAGAGAGAGGAAGCCATCTAGCTACTAACTACGGACCCGAAGATCTACAAAGAACTACTCACGCATCATCGGAGAGGCACCAATGGAGGTGGTGATCCCCATCCGAGATGGTGTCTAGATTGGATCTGGTGATTCTGGACTCTGCGGCGGCTAGATCAATATTTCGTCGACTCCCCTAGGGTTTTGGGAATATTGGGGTATTTATAGAGCAAAGAGGCAGTCCGGGGGCACCCAAGGTGGGCACAACCCACCAGGGCGCGCCTGGGCCTCCTGGCGCGCCCTAGTGGGTTGTGTTCTCCTCGAAGCACCCCCTAGGCGCAGCCAGGGCCCATTAGGTGTCTTCTGGTCCAAAAATATTCTCCGTGAAATTTCATTGCATTTGGACTCCGTTTGGTATTGATTTCCTATGATGTAAAAAACATGCAGAAAACAGCAACTGGCACTTGGCACTATGTCAATAGGTTAGTACCAAAAAATGATATAAAATGATTATAAAACATCCAAGATTGATAATATAACAGCATGGAACAATGTAAAATTATAGATACGTTGGAGACGTATCAGGGTGCACCACATTACCCAACACTCTTGATTACTTTGGCCGGACACACTTTCCTGGGTCATGCCCGGCCTCGAAAGATTAACACATCGTAGTCCTACCTAGGCTCCGCAGAGAGTTCCCCGCCGGTCTACATCCTAAGTGCTCGGGGGTCTTGGGCCCATCGCCCTTTGCACTCCAGATTGTTGTGTGCATGGGGAATACCAGCGCCACCTCTCTCCTGGATGGCACGATCCAACCATGCCACAATGCTCAACTGGACGTCTGACAGAGGTTTCGGAAGAATCGTACGACGTCGAGTACCCATAATTGTTCCCGCGTGGCGGTTAGTGCGTATAGGCCAATGGCCAACTCGGGTCAAATACCCAAACCCTTAGTGTATTCGGAGCTCGCGCACTACTGCAGGATGCTGCTAACGTGACACTACGATCAGAGAATCTTCGACGAAACTATGTGCGATGCAATAATCGCAAACGGTGGTGTAAAAACCCGTCAAAAGAGGTGCAAAACATTTGCGATGACGGATGCATCAAACCCGGTTCAGATTTTAGTTGCGTGTGCGATGCAGGGCATACGTTTAGTTCAATTAACTGTTTGTGATGAGGAGGAACAAAAAAACGGGTAGCTAGATGAAGGTGTGTGCGATATACAGCATACGGTTCACTCGGATGAACTGTTTGTGATTAGGCAACACAAAAAAAACGGTCCCAGATCAAGGTGTGTGCGATATACGGAATACAGTTCACTCCGATGAACTGTTTGCGTTGAGACAAGAGAACATAAACGGTTTAACATAACAAGATGTGTGTGATACGTGGCAAACAGGTCTGTAATCAGAAATGTGTGCGAAGACCGATAATAACACAGACAATTGCTGCTAATAAGACGTGTGTTGTGCGATGGGATTGCATACAGAACAACAACAATATATATATATATATGGATATATATACATACATAAACACTATTCTGATCACGGGATCAGAATAATATTCTGATCACAACCTGAACTGCCTGAGTAACGCGCCTGAACTTCCCTTTGTACGAACCCGACCTTCGGGCTATCTTCGCAATCGTGGCTTCCCCCACGAATTATTCTTATTAGTCGTGTTCTATCTGATGTTAGTGTAATTTAGAAACTTTTTTAGCAACTAAATGCTGGTTTTAAATAGGAATCTCACTCGTTGGCGGATTTTGCTCTCGAGTCGTGATGAAATTGCGTTTTTTGCAATTTTACTGCCTGAGTTGTTCGACCTGAACTTCTCCCAGTGCTACGTTGAACTTCCGCCAACATTGCGCAAATGGGGCTAGCGATAGACCGTTGGAAAGCTATGGACACTAGTATCATGACCCAAGTTAAATTTTTTGCAAAATGTAAGCGGTTTAAGAGCAGTTTTGAAAACCGTTTTTTCTTCATACAAAAAACGTGAATCGTATTTTCGATCGCATTTCTAAACCGTTTATCGGAATGAGTCAAATAATATGGCATTGGAAAGCTGCTGCAAAACCGCTCCTTCCACATGTTGAAAGTTTTCTCTAATTCCCTACAGTTAAAGAGTAATTTGGAAAAATCGTAAAATCTCGCAAACCGAACAGCTGAGTTCGTATTTTCGATGTCATTTCTAAACGGCTAATCCAATTGAGGCAAATGATATTGCGTTGAAAATCTTACGAAAATGCGCTACTTTTTCATGTAGAAAGTTTTTTATAATTTTGAACGGTTTACGAGTAATTTAGAAAACGGTACAAGTTCCAGCGAGTTCGTATTTTTGATATATTTTTTTAACCGTACGTCCGATTGCAGCAAACGATATAGCGTTGGAAAGCTTGAGGAAATGCGAAACTTTTTCGTATATATTGTTTCTCCCAGTTCCTTACTGTTTTAAGTCAATTTTGCAAATGACTAAAAACGGCTGTAATTTCTACAAACTTTATCGGAATGGGGAAATAATATACCGTTGAAACAATAAGGAAAATGCGAAAAAATTTCATGTTGATAGTTTTCTCTGATTCCTAGCCGTTTTCAAGTAATTTCGAAAATGGCGAGATTATTCGTTCTGCCTTTATCGCAAAACAGATTCTTCGAAAATGCACCGCGTGAAGAACCTGAACTTCTCGGCATGTCTACTTGAACTTCACTCTGTTTTTCACGTGCTTTTTTGCCCGTAGCTATCCATCCACTCACCGAGACACTCATCGGAATTGAGCAAGTAATATATCGGTGGAAAGCTAATGTAAACACACAACTTTCCCGTGTTGATCATTTTTTCATACTCGCGGCTATTTTAAAAGTTTTTATCTGAAATTCATTCATTGTAGTACTCGAACTTCCTATTGTTTTCACGTTGAACTTCTGTGACGTATTTTCATTTGTAATTTTTCTCATTCATTACGTCAGTGTTACACAAATGATATTCTTTTTGTACAAACCTCTGTCACAATATTTTTTTTAACTTTCTCCGACCAAGGACTTGAACTTACACAAATGATTTTTCTGTTGTTTTGAAGTAAATTAGAGAAATGACGAGATCATGATTTCTGCCTTCATTGCAAATGGAAACACACTGTGTGAAGTAGTTGAACTTCTCAGGCATGTCTGTTTGAACCTCACTCTATTTTTGACGTGCTGTTTTTTGCACTGCGTGAAGTAGTTGAACTTCTGGGGCATGTCTGTTTGAACTTCAGTGTCTTTCACTTTATTATTATTTTTCTTATATGAAATACACTCCATGTAGTACGTGAACTTCTGGTTATTATCACTTTGAACTTCTCTCTGGTTTAAGATATTATTTTAAAACACAAAAAACAACATATTTTTTATGTATTTTGGACATCTAAATACACGGTGAACCTCTCTCACAAGAATTTTTTGAACTTTTTCTCACCGAGCACTTGAACTTCTAGCAACCATTTTTTTCATTTATGAGTTGTTTTTAAAAGTGCAAAAAATGACGTTGTGTTTTTTATTTTTTGAACAGGTAAATCCTAGGTTTTAATAAACTCCAAACTTATGTGTTATTTCAATATGAACTTCATCTTTTTATATTTTGAGTAAAGAATTGTATTCGATTTTTACACAGACAAAATTGAACATGGAAAAACAAGGTGAACCTCTCTCGCAAGAGTTTTTGAACTTCTCCGGACAGAACACTTGAACTTCTTTCAACAAACCTTTTAAGCTTTTACTTTTCTATACTTTTATTTCTCACCAGAAATGCATTCCTTGAAGTACTTGAACTTCTCATTGTTTTCACTATGAACTTCTATCACATTTTTGTGTATACATCGAATTACACGCAATTGAAGGTCGTACGTCATTTTTTCCATTTTAAAACATGTAATTGGAGGTGACGCTTTTTGTTTTCTTCATGAATTATAAAAATCGCACTGCTCTGTTATTTGAATTTGAACTTCTTAGTTTATTTTTTATTAATAAGGAATTTTGAGTTTTGTAATCGCTTCATTATTAAATTTGGATTGCTTCGTTATTTGAAGTTAAACTTCTAGGTTCTTCCTAAAAACAGAGAAAATGTATTTTTAATCCACAATTTGAACTATTCTGTTATTTTAATCTGAACTTCTTGAGATTTAATCAAAAACCTAAAAAATTATGTTTTCTAGAAATGGTGAAATACTTGCTTGAAAGTGTTGTGGTATTTTTGAAATACTTTGTCATTTTGGTTTGAACTTCTTATGAAATTCCCGTCAAAAAGTTTTGAACTTCCCTATCTTTTTAATTTAAACTTCTATGTTTATTATTTAGTAATGGAGGAAACCCTTTGTGTTCTAATAAACATAGAACCGCCCAGTTATTGAAATTTGAACTTCTAAGTTTATTAGAAACAAGGAAAATGCTTTTTCGTTTAAAACTTTTTTGAATTATTTCTATTTTGTTTTAATCTAACCTTTTTTGTTTTTTAGAAATCAGAAAATATATTTTTTGTACAAAGATCATTCATCTTTGTGTTTTTTAATTTAAATTTTGGGTATATTGTTTATAAACTAAAATATTGTTTGATCGGTGCACTACTTTTTCACAATGATTGAATTTGTCGATAGGCTTTAATATAGTGCATGTTTGTTTTATAACTACAAGGGTGGCTTTTTTTTACATGTACTTTTTGAATTTCGTGTGTTCTCATAGTTGAACTTGTTTTAGGTTCAGAGTTGCCAGTATTTTTAACACATGAGAGCAAGTGAATATTATTTAACATATGTACAAACAAGTAGCCATTTAACAAGTATTCCTCAAAAGAGGGCACAAATAAATGATGGGCCTGGTGTGGCATGGTAAACAAATATGCTTACAATTTTTGTTGCAACCTATTTAATGAAAAAATGTTTTGTAACAAGATGCATGAGCTTGCTTCCTTTTTTGCATACGCTGAACAAAGCAAAATAAACAACTACAGAAGTTGAGAATGTTTCTTTTAAACTAAAAAATTGTGGAATTTTTACCACCACATGTTTTCATCCCAATCATGTCCTTATCTTCTCAAGTAACCAGAACATGTGTTTGCCCTATCCTGTGCTTCCATTTTTTATATGTTCAATAAAATCAGAGCAGTCCAATGTCGTAAACATCCATAGTCCATCGACAAAAATAACCAGAACCAGAGTATATATGAAGAAAATACAAGTTTCATGGGCCCTTTTTTTACCACACACACACACCTTTGTTCTCATCCATCTCCAAAGCCACCACCACTGAGTTACTCACGCAATAGGAAAAAGATCAGCACTTTTCGTAGAAGCGAATGAGTAAGAGTTGACAACAACAACAACAACTACAAGTTTAAGGGACTAGTCAAGTGAAGTGCTTGTAGTATTAACCTGTAGAAAATATATGCTGGCCGATTCCACCAAGAACACGTCATGTATGGATATGAACTCCACAAACAGCTATACTAATCCCTCGCGTTAGCTACAATTGACTCGGCTTCCATCGGGTGTTGTGCCAGCATCCATGGCTCACGGCTTCCATCGGGTGCTCTGCCAGCGTCGACGGCTCACTGCAGTCAAGCACCACCTGATCCGTGCACGCGGGACGTTTTGAACTAACAACAACAGCGACCTGAACTTTTGTTTGTGGGAAAATCGTTTCTGAGCTTTTTATTAATTAGTAGCACAAATCCACGGTATTTTTGATGAAACAATACATGAGTTGAGTTAGTTTTTCTGAAGACAACAAAGCAAGAGCAGGCTAGGGGGCGAACAGCCGCTAGCTGCTGGCACAGTGGGGAGGGAAGTAGCCGCTCTGCCACGAGTGGTAGCCGACGTCGTACAAGGGAAGCTTGGCGCTGGAAGGAGACGAGAACATCAATCACCTGTCTAAACACAACAATCATTAGAAACGAATGTGTGTCTACACGTATCTACAGCCACCAAGGAGAAGACGAGAACATCGCCCCGTTTTGCTCACCTACAGTCGTCCGATAGGACAAAGGGGTCGCTGGCACAAGCAGATGGAAGTTCGGGCCAAGAGAGGAGAAACGGGGGTCCTGGGTTTCGGCCAGGGAGCGGATGGCGCGCCGGCGCGCGGGGAGATGGCGACCATCTTGGAGCGGGGCAGATGGCTTGCCGGTAGCCGGGGAGCGGAGCAGCGAGATGCAGGTGCAGCGCCCGGTGGGTCGCGCGCGTCGGGGTTGGAGGAGTGAGGCGCCTAGGGAGGTGGCGCTCCGGCGGAGGTGAAGGAGGCAGGGTGCGGCGCGAAGCAGGTGGCTGGAGGCGAGGTGCGGCCGCGACGGTGGTAGGGAGGTCGGGGGTCCGGTCATGGCGCTGCTGCAGGGAGGTCTGGGAGGTCGCCAGTGGCGGGGATCTGGGGAGGTCGCCACGGCGGTGGTGGAGAAGGGGAGCGAGGATCCCGGCGATGGTGGGGGTGATGGGGAGGAAATGCCGCGGCCGTAGCGGGGGTGGAAGCGCTGGGCGGTGGCGGGTCTCGGGTGGAGGCCGGCGGAGGCCGGATGGAATCGAGGGAGGTTAGAGACGGGTGCGGACGGGGAAGGTCGTGTGTGTTTTATAAGGCCGTTCAGGACTGTGCTGATGGGCTGGTCTGGTGCTGATCTATTTCGTTTTCTCAATCTCGGGAACACTGTTCGGCTCCTTATAGGGCCGCTATGATCAGAATAACTATTCTGATCCCAGGATCAGAATAGTGTCACTATACACACACACACACACATAAACACTATTCTGATCACGGGATCAGAATATTATTCTGATCACAACATGAACTTCGTGAGTTACACGCCTGAACTTCCCTCTGTAGGAACCCGACCTTCGGGCTATCTTCTCAACCGTGTCTCCCTGCGCGATTTTTTTGGCCAGTCATGTTCTATGTGATGTAAGTGTAATCTACAAACGGTTTTTAGCAACTAAATGCCCCTTTTAAATAGGAATCTCGCTCATTGGCGGATTTGCTCTCGGGTCGTGATGAGACAAGCCTCTGTTGCAATTTTACTGCCTGAGTTGTTTGACCTGAACTTCTCCCTGTGATAGGTTGAACTTCCGGCAACATTGCCCAAATGGGGATTGCGATATACCGTTGGAAAGCTATGGACACCAGTATCATGACCCAAGTTAAATTTTTGGCAAAATGTAAGTGGTTTAAGAGCAGTTTTGAAAACCGTTTTTCTTCATATAAAAAACGTGAATCGTATTTCCAATCATATTTCTATACTGTTTATCAGAATGAGGCAAATAATATGGCGCTGGAAAGCTGCTGCAAAACCGCTTCTTCCACATGTTGAAAGTTTTCTCTAATTCCCTATGGTTAAAGAGGAATTTGGAAAATCGTAAAATTTCGCAAACCGAACAGCCGAGTTCGTATTTTCGATGTCATTTCTAAACGGCCAATCCAATTGAGGCAAATGATATTGCGTTGGAAAGCTTATGAAAATGCACTACTTTTCCATATTTAAAGTTTTTTCTAATTTTGAACAGTTTAAAAGTAATTTAGAAAACGGTCCAAGTTGCACCAAGTTTGTATTTTCGAGCTCAATTTTTAACCGTACATCCGAATGCAGCAAATGATATGGCGTTGGAAAGTTTGAGGAAATGCGAAACTTTTTGGTATATATTGTTTCTCCTAGTTCCTTACTGTTTTAAGTCAATTTTGAAAATGGCTAAAAACGTATTTTCATCGTAATTTCTAGAAACTTTACCGGAATGGGGTAAATAATATACCTTTGAAAAGCTAAGGAAAATGCAAAACTTTTTCATGTTGATGGTTTTCTCTGATTCCTAGCCGTTTTCAAGTAATTTTGAAAATGGCAAGATCATTCGTTCTGCTTTTATCGGGAAACAGATTCTTCGAAAATGCACCACGTGAAGAACCTGAACTTCTCGGCATGTCTGCTTGAACTTCACTCTGTTTTTCACGTGTTTTTTTTTTGCCCGTAGCTCTCCATCCACTCACCGGAACACTCACCGGAATTGAGCAAGTAATATACCGGTGGAAAGCTGATGTAAACACGCAACTTTCCCATGTTGATCGTTTATTCATACTCGCGACGATTTTAAAAGTTTTTCATCTCAAATTCATTCACTATAGTACTCGAACTTCCTGGTGTTTTCATGTTGAACTTCCGTGACATATTTACGTTTGTAATTTTCTCATCCATTTCGTCAGTGTTACACAAATGATATTATTTTTGTACAAACCTCTCTCACAATATATTTTTTAACTTTCTCCGACTGAGGACTTGAACTTACACAAATGATATTCCTCTCGTTTTGAAGTAAATTAGAGAAATGACGAGCGCATGATTTCTGCCTTCATTGCGAATGGAAACGCACTGCGTGAAGTACTTGAACTTCTCGGGCATGTCTGTTTGAAGCTCACTCTGTTTTTGACGTGCTGTTTTTTGCACTGCTGAAGTAGTTGAACTTCTGGGGCATGTCTATTTGAAGTTCTCTCTGTTTCACTTTGTTGTATTTTTCTTATACGAAACACACACCATGCAGTACGTGAACTTCTAGATATCATCCCTTTGAACTTCTCTCTGGTTTGAGTGAATTATTTTAAAACACAACAAACAACATCTTTTTATGTATTTTGGACATCTAAATACACAGTGAACCTCTCTCACAGGAATTTTTGAACTTTTCCTCGCCGAGCACTTGAACTTCTAGCAACCATTTTTTCCATTTATGATTTCTTTTTAAAAGTGCGAAAAAGGCGTTGTGTTTTTTATTTTTTGAACAGGTAAATCCTAGGTTTTAATAAACTCCGAACTTCTCTGTTATTTCAATTTGATCTTCACTTTTTTATATTTTTGAGTAAAGAATTGTATTCGATTTTTATACGGAAAAAATTGAACATGGAAATACAAGGTGAACCTCTCTCGGAGGAATTTTTAAACTTCGCCGGACAGAGCACTTGAACTTCTGTCAACAAACCTTTTAAGCTTTTTTTCTATTCTTATATTCTTATGTGAAATGCATTTCGTGTAGTAGTTGAACTTCCCGCTGTTTTCACCTTGAACTTCTGTCACGTATTTTTGTTCTTAATTTCTCACTCATTCATTAGAGTTACACAAATTATATACCTTTTTAGAAACCTGTTAAAAAGATGCAACTTTATCTAATACGGTTAAAATTTTGCTTCAAACAACATACACAAATTTGTTAACCGTTTATTTTGAAATAAAGCAAACGGTATACTCTTGAAAAGTTGTTGAATAGGAGAAACTTTTTTCACATAGGGCATTTTATTTCAATTTTGTAATGGATTAAGAGAATTATTTGAAAACATCAAAAATGACATATTTTTTGTGTTTTGAACATGTAAATACACGGCGAATCTCTCTCACAAGAATTTTTGAACTTTTTCAACCAAGGACTTGAACTTCTAACAAGAAAAAAAATCTGACTTCATGGTTGATTCTTTAATATTAAGGGATATTTGAGTATTTTAAACGGTAAAGTCCTAGTTTTTAAATAAACATTTAACCACTTTTGTTATTTTCCTTTGAACAAATTTTAAACAATTTTTTAATTAAACTTCATATTTTTATTTTTCTTAGAAACGGAAAGAATTTGAGATTTCTGTATACATCGGACTACTTCCTTATTTTTATGTTGAAACTTCTTGATTTTAGTCTTAAGTAACAACGAAAATCATTTTTTTATAAATATCGAACTGCTCTATATTTTGTAAGTTGGACTTCTTAGTTTTTTCTTTTACTAACGTAATAATCTAGTTTTGTAATAAAATTTTGAACCGGTCTGTTATTTCAATTTGAACTTCTAGACTTTTTCTATTTAGGTATGGTGAAAAATCACTTTTTATAATTTTAGAACTGCTCAATTTTTAAAATTTGAACTTCTTGTGTTTTACTTTTGAACTTCTAATTTTCATTATTTAATAATAAGGAATATCTGAATTTCGTATAAGCATTGAACTGCTCCTTTTTCTACATTTGGGCTTCCTGGTTTTATTTCTTTTAGTAGTGAAGTAAATCCTTGTTTTTTAATAAACATCAAGCCACTCGGTTTTTGAAATTTGAAATTCTAGGTTTATAAAATTGCAAAAAAAATCCCTTTTTAGAAAATTGTTTTTGAGATGCTTTTGTTTTTTTTAATTTGACCTTCTTTGGGTTGTAACAAACATTGGACTTTTTCGTCTTTTAAATGTGAACCTCTAGGCTTTTTCTAGAAACGGGAGTGAGCGACCACAACAAAATAAATTGTATATCTAATTATCTATACTGCTTGCTGACGAATGATTTTTATTCTATATGCATCTTCTAGGCAAGATGTGTTCTCCCCCAAAAATAGTGTCTTTTGAACTTTCTAGGCGAAAGTCGTTGAACTTCTAAATTATTAAAAAAAAGTATGCCCTTATTAAAAAAAGTATGCCATTTTTAGTTCTCAATCAATATGTGCACTAGTGCACACACTTGTTGAGAGAGAAAAATAATAGGTTTACATCATGTTTTGAGCTTCTTCATACTTCTGTCTCTCGTCAACATGCAGGTACGTTTCAAAACCAAAATCTGAACACAGGTTAGGAAGAAAAAGAGCACGAACTAGCATGTACTAGCATAAACATGAACGTTATAATGAAAAGTCCACCACTATCTAAACAACATTTTTCTGGGATTTTATGCGAAAACTCTGAATTTTTCATTCCCAGTTCTATCTGAACTTCACTTCCAAAGTCACGACAGCAGAAAGAGTGTTTTTGTCGTGTCCAGCGACGGATCTGAGGGTCCATGGCGGCGCCAGCAGGAGACGGGAATGTATTCGATCATTTCTTACATCTTTTATGCACAAAAAGAAGAGAAAAACCACCCATTTTGCACAAGAACACACAGAACGCACACGCACACACCCAACACATGCAGGAAGGCCGAGCGGTTCAGCCGCCGGCCAGGATTCTTATTTTCTTCAGCACTGGTGAGGTTCTGGACGGAGAGGTGCAGTAGGGAGAGGAGGGCTCGTCGCGGCAATGCTTGGGCCGGCAGCCAGTGGCAACAGCCATGGCGGAGGGGCGGCCAGCGGCAATAGCCACGTCCGGCGGCGGCTCTGCCATCCCCTACATCCCCGGAGGCATCGTTGGGATGAGCAACGCGGTGCATCTCATCGTCGTTTGGGACGGAAGACCCGCTCGAGATGCGCGTGGGAGAGGCGGGGGCAGAGCCGAGGTGTGGCGGGAGGAGCACGAGCGTGGGGAGGGTGTGTGTGGGTGTGCGACGACGGCCTGAGGCAGGTCGCGGCTGCGGCCTTGGCAGTTCACGGCGGCGCGGCCTGGGGCAGGTCGGGGCGGCGGCGCCCGGGGCAGATCACGGGCGGCGGCGCCTGGGGCAGGTCGCGGCGGCGGCGCCCGGGGCAGATCACGGGCGGCGGGGGTGGAGCTTCTGCTGGGGAGGGAGGTGGGGACGGGGGCGCTTCGGCCAGGGAGGGAGGTGGGGGCGCCGAAGCTTCTGCCCGTGGGGGAAGGTGGGGGCGGCGGCGGCGCGTCTGCCCATGGAGAGAGATGGGGGTGGCGCTGATGGGCGGGAGGTTAGAGGAGAGCGTGGGGATAAGATCGGGAGGGATTTTCTTTTTTCTTTTTCTCTGCGAGTTTGGGAGTTCGGGAGGACCTGTGCGCGCCTATATAGGGCCTCGTGATCCAAATAGTTATTTTGATCCCAGGATCAAAATAGTGCTACCTATACACACACACACTTATAAGGACATGGTTGCATAACCAAATTAAACATCCAATTACATAGGTGGCTACTACAACCATGGCATTTGCACACACCAAAGTAAACTATTACATGCATAATTACATAGGTGGCTACTACACACATGACATTTCCACACACCAAAGTAAACTATATATTACATGCATGATTAACTAGGATAAACGATCATCTGATCATCATCTACTTCTTGTGACGCTTGCTCTTCTTGTGGCTCGATTCGGCCTCGTCGATCTCCGTAACAAGGCACTTCCTCATGTCAACGATCCGCCTGTGCATCTCGTAGCATGTGTACACGCTCTTGGTCGCGAACCTGAGGTGAGGTTCATCTAGTTGCTGCATCTAGGCCCCATGCCAGGATACGGGGCATGTTCTGTTGGCATCCTGCTTCATCTTTTCATAGTATGGGTCGGTGATGGCCGAGGCGAGTTCAACCAAGGAGTCCTACTTCATGCTGCCCCAGACCCTGTAGTGCTCACGGATTTCAACAAGGTTCTCGCAGGCAAGGCTCGTAACCCTGAGCGTTTTACATCGTCGGTGGTTTCCACCGTGGCGAACTTGTAGTCGGTGTTGTTGACAAACTTGGTGAAACGTTCTCAAGGCTCTGTGGCCATGCAGTAGTGGTAGATGAGGACATGATAGTGCACGCACAACTGGGCGACGGCAACCTTCTGATCTATGTTGGGACGACCGGCGGTGTACTGGAAGTCGATGCTGACCACCTTGTACTTGTCTCGAGCAAGCAACTGCTCAACGGTGTTGATGTAGTCATCCACCACGGCCGGGTCGATGTTGTACACCACCGAGAGATCTGTCTCCCTCGCGTGGGTCTCCACTTTATGCTCGCTGAACTCCATTGGAGCGCCGCTAGACATCCCCTCTCTATGTGTCGTCATGGGTGTGCTTGTTGTGTTGTGGGGCGCGATCGAAAGGTTGAAGAGACTAAGGTTATAATGGCCGCGGGAATTAAAGGGAATCCGGATGGATTGGAATATCGGCACGCCCTGATGGCAGTTCTAATTTGCAGCGCGCAACTCCATCGTGCCGCACGTAACTGCATCGCGTGGCAACGCGCGCGGCGTAACCGCATGCATATGGGGCCCCCAACGTGATCGTGCGTAGGCCCAACCGCTGGCAAAGCGCGCGCGAAGGGACGCGAGCAGATCGCTCCGCGGTCGCCTGAACGGCGAGCAACCATATATATGCATATAGTAGTTGAACACGCAAGGAAAAGTTGTCCACAAGCCGAGCGCGCTGACGGACGCGAGCAGAGCACGCCGAGGGACGCGAGCAGAGGCCGGCACAATGATATGTGGCAAATAAGACGAACTGTGCGAGCAATGTCGGAGACATCAAGCACTAATCATATTAGAGTTGCGTGTGCGATACGTGGCATACAGTTGATCCATCCGAGCTATTTGTGATGGAATAAGCCGTGTGTGTTGTGGGAAAATGCTTGCTAGTATATAACCTTAAATTTAACCAACAAAATGTCAATGCATGTTACAAAATTATTTAACTGGAAACTATGTTCAAATACGAATCGAACAATATAATCTTTGGCGACATGCATTCATATTTTTATTAACTGTATGTGTACGTGTCCTTTCGTCCTCCTCTCGCATATCTTGTGACCCCGCTGTCGCATAGGGCTTCGAGCACAAGCTTGAGCAGCGTGCGGGGGCGTTTTTTGGCCAAACGATGGTGAGCCCGTTTCCACGCAACCGCGCAGGTTCCCATGCAAGCTTCCCGCCCGACTCGGTGAAATCCCCAAAAATCCCAATGCTTACCAGCCTACTATAAAAACCCTCATGGCCAGCGAGTCCTGCGTCGCATTTTCCCCTCCCTCCCTGTAGCTTATCTCGTTTGCTTCTCCCACAATCGCTAATGGCACCGGTCCATGGTCGTCGCACATCCACTCTGCCATCATCAGGGGATAGCTCCAGCTGGAAGGCTACACGCGGCGGCGTAGTGTAGTGCGCATGGCGTCCTTGTTGGGTGCGCGCGGAACACCCACCACATGCTCCGCCACCACTGCCCGTCGGCAGCTGTTGCCGGCCGCCGTTGCCGCCACACCACCGTCGAAAGCCAGGGCCATCGCCCGCTCCACTGTCGCGGCCCGAAGGCGGGAGGTGGCTGTCGTGGCCGCCACTGTGGCCATCACCCGCTACGCCACCGCGGCCCGAAGGCGGGAGGTGGTGGTCGTGGCCGCCACCCCATCATCGGCCACCGTGGCTGCCAGCCCACCGTCGACCGCCAGGATCATCACCAACTCCGCCACCATCGCCCGAAGGAGGGAGGCGGAGGTGGAGGCCCACACGTGTGTCAGCGACCTGGCGCGCTACATCGAGTTCCTGCGGGAGGAGGAGGAGCGCCTCGTCGAGCATGCAAAGAGCCTTATCGCAGCCGTGCCCGCAGCACACGCCGACGTAGAGGCGAGGAATCAGGAGATCTACGAGCAGTCCAGCCACTTCAAGAGGGGTCGTCTAGAGCGGCAAAGGGCGTTTGAGGTGAGCGTCATTGAAGGTTCAGCAGTGGCAGGCATCGTATTGCAGTTGTCCATCTCGTCGGTAGGCTCCTCCTCCTCTTCCTCTTACTAAGCGCGCTCGGCGGAGGAGAGGCTGCGGAAAGTAGTACAATGCCCCTCCGTAGTAGTAGTATTTAGGGGCTATTTTGTTCAGTTCATCTGACTATAGATGTGGTAGAACTGTACAACGTACTTAAAATTAGATAGTATATATAGTTGAACTAGCTATTTCAGTACGTGGTTGGCAACAATTGGGGAAAAGTTTGGTCGGTTCAGTTATCGAGTTGAACTGTTTGTACAAATTAAGAACAACTGCTTAATCTATGAATGAAATCTATGCTTAATTACTGAATTTTAGTAGCAAAAATTAGATAGTGCTAGTGATTTTTAGCTGCATATTTTGACAAATAGCAGTGTTACAAGGATTGACAAATGGCAATGTTACTAGATTAACAAATGACAATCTTTCCAGTTTGATAAATGGCAATATAACCAATAAGATAGATGCAAATCTTACCAAATTGTTTGTACGTGGTTGCACATGGGTCATCCAAAACAACTGTTTGCGTTGAAGGGATGTACAAATCCTGCTCGGCACATTTTCTCTTGGCTTAGCACCGAAGTCTGGCTTTGCATACCGTATTCAATCTGAACCGTTTGCGTTGAAGAGATGCACAAATCTTGCGCTGCGAATTTTCCCTTGACTTAAGGGGGGCAGACCATAGCTCTCGTAAAACGTTTGCGATCAAGAGCTACACAAATCCTGCTCAGCATATTTTCTCTTGGCTTCCTGGGAAGCTGTCGGTTTGCATACGGGTGTTCTAACTAAAACGTTTGCGATGAGTGTTTTATATTTAAAACCCGTATTAAACTGTGGCTTGGGCGCCATTAATGGAGAGGATGCGAGCAAGGCAGGCGGCCATGGAAGTCAAAGGGCTCGCTTCCCGATGAGCCTGCGCGGTGTACAGCTCGCATGCTTCCCGGTGAGCGTGCACATTGGAGTACAGCTTGCACACCTCCCGTTTAGTCAAGCACCTGTCTGCATGGCACCTCCTAGCCATTAAAAGAGTGAGGCGTGGCATCACGTGAATGGTTAATAGAACGCACACGACTTAAAATATACAAAATGTTTGAGATGTTACAGTGGCAGCTATTTGTTTCAAAATGCCTTTGTTGGCTGTTATTCGAGTGCGCCTTCTCTCAAAATGAACATGAAAAATACCACAGCATGTCGGGTGCCATTCCATGATAGCATGCCAAGTTTCATGAATTTCAGACGAGTTTTGGATTTACTAGAATTTAAAGACAAAGTATCTCAACGTTTTGCCGGCAATCAACAGCGCCCTGGTGTTTGAAATTCATTCCCATTTCTTGCATGGGACCTAAGCATGCACCCAAGGACACAAATTTGATTTTTCAACCAATTTATATGCACTGAATCATGTGCATGTAGTTCAAATTTGAATTATGCACATAAAATGCCTAGAAAACCCAGTTGATGTATAAAATGTCCAAACGAACCTCGAAAAACTCCAAAATTTAACACAACACTCCTGTTGTTCTATGTTGACACTAGAAATTTTTTGAAAGCAATAAGAGGCAACGGATATCGTCGTCCCCAAAGGTGGCACGTTCCCTACTAAAACCATCAGACTTGTTGTGATAAGCTCTGGTTTGTGAGAAGCTTATACCCAAACCTGCCCCAAATGGGACAAAAAAATTACCACGGCATGTTGATGCCGCTCCATGATAGCATGCCAAGTTTCATGAATTTCAGACGAGTTTTGGATTTACTACAATTTAAAAACCAGGTATTTCAATGTTTGCGGCTGAGTGATGGTGGCAGGGTGTTTGACATTCATTCCCATTTCTTGCATGGGACCTAAGCATGCAACCAAGGACACAGATTTGAATTTTCAACCAATTTATATGCATTAGAGCATGTGCATGTAGTTCAAATTTGAATTATGCACATAAATGCATTGAAAACTCAATTAATGTATAAAAATGTCCAAATGAACCTTGAAAATTCGAAAATTTAACACAACACTCATGTTGTTCTATGTTGACACTAGAGAAAAAATTGAAATCAAGAAGAGGCAATGGATATCGTTTCGTCCAGAAAGGTGAAACGTTCCTTACCGAAACCATCAGGCTTGTTGTGAGAAGCTCTGGTTTGTGAGAAGCTTAAACCCAAACCTGCCCCAAATGGGACAAAAAAAATTACCACGGCATGTTGATGCCACTCCATGATAGCATGCAAGGTTTCATTAATTTCAGACGAGGTTTAGATTTACTAGAACTTAAAAACCAGGTATGTCAATGTTTGCGGCCTAGTGACGGTGGCAGGGTGTTTGACATTCATTCCCATTTCTTGCATGGGACCTAAGCATGCAACCAATGACACAGATTTGAATTTTCAACCAATTTATATGCATTAGAGCATGTGCATGTAGTTCAAATTTGAATTATGCACATAAATGCATTGAAAACTCAATTAATGTATAAAAATGTCCAAACGAATCCCAAAAATTCCAAAATTTAACATAACACTCCTGTTGTTCTATGTTGACACTAGAGAAAAAATGAATCAAGAAGAGGCAATGGATATCGTTTCGTCTAGAAAGGTGAAACATTCCCTACCATAACCATGAGGCTTGTTGCGAAAAGTTGTGGTTTGTGAGAAGCTTATACCCCAACCTGCCCCAAATGGGACAATATTTTTACCACTGCATGTTGATGTTGTTCCATGATAGCATGTCAAGTGTCATGAATTTCAGATGAGTTTTCGATTTACTAGAATTTTAAAACCATGTATCTCAATGTTAGCGGCCGAGCGACGGTGGAAAAGGTGTTTGGCATTCATTCCCATTTCTTGCATGGGACCTAAGGTTGCAACCAAGGACACACATTTGATTTTTCAACCCATTTATATGCACTGGAGCATGTGCAGGTAATTCGAATTTGAATTATGCACATGAATGCATAGAAAACTCGGTTAATGTATAAAAATGTCCAAGCGAACCCTGAAAATTCCAAAAATTGCACAACACTCCTGTTGTTCTATGTTGACACGAGAAAAAATTTGAAAGTAAGAAGAGGCAACAGATATTGTTTCGTCCCCAAAGGTGGCATGTTCCCTACCGAAAACATCAGACTTGTTATGAGAGAAGCTCTGGTTTGCGAGAAGCTTATACCATAACCTGCCCCAAATGGGACAATATTTTTTACCCCAGCATGTTGATGTCGTTCCATGATAGCATGCCAAGGTTCATGAATTTTGGAGAGCTTTGTATTTACTAGAATTACAAAAGCAAGCACCTCAACGTTTACCAGAGAGCCACGGTGCCGTGGTGTTTGAAATCCATCCCCATTTCTTGAATGGGACATAAGCATCAGCCCATGGACACATATATCATTTTACAACCCATTTTGGTGCACCGGAGCATGTGCATGTAATTTTAATTTGAATTGTGCACCTGAAATGCCTAGAAAACCAAGTTCATGTATAAAAATGTCCAAACGAACCCTGAATAATTCCAATTTTTTTGAAGACACACCTATAGTTGCATGTTCACTGCAGATAAAAGTTCTAGCAATTCAAACACCATCCTTTGCAGCTGTGACCCCATTATGTAATTCAAATCAAGACAAAAAATCAAGTAGATCGCAAACAGTTTATTACCACCAACCGTGTGAGGTGCGGTACAGAATATCCTGGAGCACCGTCGGTGTATAGTACGCATACGGCTTACGCAAGAAGGTGCTGAAATTGCTCGATTAAGAAGTGTGGCTGTGCTGTAGTCTCCTTTGTGTATGCAAATTATGCAATGACGTGGATAACCACTATAACCAGGAAATTCGAACCAAATTTTTTTACGTTCAAACTCATCACACACGGTTTAAGCTATCTGAATCATCTGTGATGTCCACATATCATACACAGTGCTGAATAAGGGACCGTGTCTGATGACACTTTGTGTGCCAGTTTTTTCACTGAACCGATTCAAAATTTTCGGCTTCCGCGGAAATATCTACCTCCCCGCCCCTCCCCCCTACCAAAAGCCACGTTTCCCCTGTTTCTGCCTTCCTTTCCAAGTTGAAACCTTCACTCCTTGCTTGCAGCGTCGTGATAACCCACAAGTATAGGGGATCAATTGTAGCCTCTTTCGATAAGTAAGAGTGTCAAACCCAACGAGGAGCTAAAGGTAGAACAAATATTCCCTCAAGTTCTATCGACCACCGATACAACTCTACGCACGCTTAATGTTCGCTTTACCTAGAACAAGTATGAAACTAGAAGTACTTTGTAGGTGTTGTTGGATAGGTTTGCAAGATAATAAAGAGCGCGTAAATAGAAAGTTGGGGTTGTTTAGATAAAGACACAATAAAGTTAGTATAGCGAGTGTGGAAAAGTGGTGGAAGGAGTTGCAAAATTGTCCCTAAGCAATTGACTACTTTACTAGACGATAGTAAGTTTTATGTGGGAGAGGCCACTGCTAGCATGTCATCCCTGACTTGGAATTCTATGCACTTATGATTGGAACTATTAGCAAGCATCCGCAACTACTAACGTTCATTAAGGTAAAACCCAACCATACCATTAAGATATATTGGTCCCCCTTCAATCCCGTCTGCATCAATTTCTATGCTAGGTTGAAGCTTCTGTCACTCTTGCCCTCCAATACATAGTCCTATCAACATACAACTAACCCTATGGTGTGATCCACGCGCGAGCTCATATGATGGGCACCAAAGGACAGCAACATAACCACAAGCAAATTAAACCAATCATAGCAATTCACCAATTACCGATAGGACAACGAAAATCTACTCAGACATCATAGGATGGCAACACATCATTGGACAATAATATGAAGCATAAAGCACCATGTTCAAGTAGAGGGTATAGAGGGTTGCGGGAGAGTGGACCGCTGTAGATAGACGGGGGAAGGTGATGAAGATGTTGGTGAAGATGGCGGAGGTGTTGGTGTAGATTGCGGTGACGATGATGGTCCCGGCGGCGTTCCGGCGCCACCGGGAGAGAGGGGGAGAGGGCCCCCCTTCTTCTTCTTCTTCCTTGGCCTTCTCCCTAGATGGGAGAAGGGTTTCCCCTCTGGTCCATGGCCTCCATGGCGGCGGAGGGGCGAGAGCCCCTCCGAGATTGGATCTGTCTCTTTGTCTCTCTCTGTTTCTTCGTTCCCTGATTCTGCCCTTTCACCATTTTATAAATTCCCGGAGATCCGTAACTCCGATTGGGCTGAATTTTGGACACGATCTCTATCCGGATATTAGCTTTCTTGCAGCGAAAGAAGGGCCCCAACCACCTTACGGGGTGGCCACGAGGGCCCAGGGCGCGCCTGACCCCCTGGGGCGTGCCCCCTGCCTCGTGGCCCCCTCGGGCATCGTATCGCGTTGATTCTTCTTCCCAAAAATCACATATATTCCAAAAAAAATCTCCGTCAGTTTTTATCCCGTTTGGACTCCGTTTGATATGGATTTTCTGCGTAACAAAAAAGATGCAACAAACAGGAACTGGCACTGGGCACTGGATCAATATGTTAGTCCCAAAAATAGTATAAAAAGTTGCCAAAAGTATATGAAAGTTGCATAATATTGGCATGGAACAATCAAAAATTATAGATACGATGGAGACGTATCGGCATCCCCAAGCTTAATTCATGCTCGTCCTCGAGTAGGTAAATGATAAAATAGATAATTTTTGATGTGGAATGCTACCTAGCATAATCTTGATCATGTAATCTAAACATGGCATGAATATTAAGACACGAGTGATTCAAAGCAATAGTCTATCATTTGACATTAAGACAATAATACTTCAAGCATACTAATAAAGCAATCATGTCTTTTCAAAACAACATGGCCAAAGAAAGTTATCCCTACAAAATCATATGGTCTGGCTACGCTCCATCTTCACCACACAAAATATTCAAATCATGCACAACCCCGATGACGAGCCAAGCAATTGTTTCATACTTTTGACGTTCTCAAACCTTTTCAATTTTCACGCAATACATGAGCGTGAGCCATGGATATAGCACTATAGGTGGAATAGAATATGATGGTGGAGGTTGTGTGGAGAAGACAAAAAGGTGAAAGTCCCACATCGACACGGCTAATCAACGGGCTATGGAGATGCCCATCAATTGATGTCAATGTGAGGAGTAGGGATTGCCATGCAACGGAAGCACTAGAGCTATAAGTGTATGAAATCTCAAACTGAAAACTAAGTGGGTGTGCATCCAACTTGCTTGCTCATGAAGACCTCGGGCATTTGAGGAAGCCCATCATCGGAATATACAAGCCAAGTTCTATAATGAAAATTCCCACTAGTATATGAAAGTGATAACTCAAGAGACTCTCTATATGAATAACATGGTGCTACTTTGAAGCACAAGTGTGGTAAAAGGATAGTAACATTGCCCTTTTTTTCTTTTTTGTTTCTTTTTTTTGGCGGGCTTCTTTGGCCCCCTTTTTTATTTAGGCTTCTTTGGCCTCTTTTTTTTTCTTGGGGCAATGCTCTAATAATATGATCATCACACTTTTATTTACTTACAACTCAATATTACAACTCGATACTAGAACAAAGATATGACTCTATATGAATGCCTCCGGCGGTGTACCGTGATGTGAATGATCTAGCGTAGCAATGACATCAAAAAACGGACAAGCCATGAAAACATCATGCTAGCTATCTTACGATCATGCAAAGCAATATGACAATAAATGCTCAAGTCATGTGTATGATGATGATGGAAGTTGCATGGCAATATATCTCGGAATGGCTATGGAAATGCCATGATAGGTAGGTATGGTGGCTGTTTTGAGGAAGATATAAGGGGCTTATGTGTGACAGAGCATATCATATCACGGGGTTTGGATGCACCGGCGAAGTTTGCACCAACTCTCAAGGTGAGAGAGGGCAATGCACGGTACGGAAGAGGCTAGCAATGATGGAAGGGTGAGAGTGCTTATAATCCATGGACTCAACATTAGTCATAAAGAACTCACATACTTATTGCAAAAATCTGTTAGTCATTGAAACAAAGTACTATGCGCATGCTCCTAGGGGGATAGATTGGTAGGAAAAGACCATCGCTCATCCCCGGCCGCCACTCATAAGGAAGACAATCAATAAATACCTCATGCTCCAACTTCGTTGCATAACGGTTCACCATATGTGCATGCTACGGGAATCACAAACTTCAACACAAGTATTTCTACAATCCACAACTACCCACTAGCATGACTCTAATATCACCATCTTTATATCACAAAACTATTGCAAGGAATCAAACATATCATATTCAGTGATCTACAAGTTTTATGTAGGATTTTATGACTAACCATGTGAATGACCAATTCCTGTCATCTCTCTAAATAGATATAAGTGAAGCAAGAGAGTTTAATTATTTCTACAAAAGATATGCCCACGCTCTAACAAATATAAGTGAAGCAAAATAGCATTCTACAAATGGCGGTTTTCTATGTGAAGAGAAACAGGCAATCCAAACTTCAAATGATATAAATGAAGCACATGAAGCATTCTATAAAGCCATACTCAAAAGATATAAGTGAAGTGCAATGAGCATTCTATAAATCAACCAAGGACGATCTCATACCAGCATGGTGCATCAAAGAAAAGTGAAAACTAAATGCAAAAGACGCTCCAAGATTTGCACATATCGCATGAACGAAACGATTCCGAAAACATACTGATATTTGTTGAAGAAAGATGGGATGCCTTCCGGGGCATCCCCAAGCTTAGACGCTTGAGTCTCCTTGAATATTTACTTGGGGTGCCTTGGGCATCCCCAAGCTTGAGCTATTTCCTCTCCTCCTTCTCCTCACATCGATACCTCCTCGATCTTCGAACACTTCATCCACACAAAACTCAACAGAAAACTCGGTAAGATCCATTAGTATAATAAAGCAAATCACTAACCTAAGTACTGTTGCAAACCAATTCATATTTTGTTTTTGCAATGTATCTACTGTAATATAAATTTTACATGGATTAATCCACTGGTAGAAATCGATAGTTTCATCAAAACAAGCAAACTATGCATCAAAAACAGAATCTCTCTTAAACAGGACAGTCTGTAGTAATCTGAACATTCACCATACCTCCGGTACTCCAAACATTCTGCCAAAATTAGGAAAAATAAAAAATTTGTATAGAAAGAGAGTGCAAAAAGTTTAAGAACCGTTTAACGTTCCAGTAAAAAAATGTAAAATCGCCCACTACAACCAAAGTTTCTGTTCTGCACTGCACAAACCAACAAGTAATCTAAAACATCCTAAAGGCAAACCTTGGCACATTATTTTTATTTTTAAACTTTATAAAAGCAACAGAAATAAATGACTCTCTAAAACTTCCGGGTTGTCTCCCTGGCAGCGCTTTCTTTAAAGCCATTAAGCTAGGCATATAGTGCTCAAGTAATGGATCCACCCGGATCCCAAGGTATATTAAAGCCAATTTTAATCAACAATGATTTAGAATTTAGTAGTGAGCACAAAGCAACATATATCAAGTAATGACGAAGTCTAACCCTCTTCCTATGCATCGGCATGTCATAAAAGAACAATTCATGCACACATAGTAAAGGCCAATGCATAGTATAAACAGTTTCTTGCAATTTTTTCGTGTTGGAAACATAAAGAGGCGGAGATATAGTTCCTCTCTCATAATAATTGCAAGTAGGAGCAGCAAGCACATGCATATTATATCTATCAAAATCATCATGTGTAGTAGTAAAACGCAACCCATCAATATAATCCTTAATAAGGGCAAACTTCTCTGATATAGTGTAGATTGGAGAATTCAAAAAGATAATATGGCTATCATGTGTGGGTGCAATAACAATAATTTCATTTTTAACATAAGGAACTATAACAAGTTCATCTCCATAAGCATAATTCATATTGGCATCTTGGCCACAAGCATAGCAAGCATCATCAAAAAGGGATATTTCAAAAGAATCAACGGGATCATAACAGTCATTATAGAAATCATCCTTCAGTAAGCACAAAGGGAAATTAAACAATGTATGAGTTGAAGAGTTACTATCATTAGAAGGTGGGCACGGGTAGCTAATCTGCTCTTCCTCTTTTTGTTCTTCGCTCTCCTCATCATCTTTTTCATCCAATGAGCTCACAGTGTCATCAATTTCTTCTTCCATAGACTCCTGCAAAATATTAGTCTGTTCTTGGACAGCGGAGACCCTCTCAATAAAATCATCAATATCGGAATTGAATTCATAATTCTCATAGCAATATTTAAGGATAGCTAAATTTTTAGGTCTATAAATTGAATCATCAAAATCTTCAAACTCTTTAAACAAAGATTCAATTTCACATGCACCCTTAAAAGCAACAAATTCTTCTATTCGTTCCACATCATAGTAATCATATATACCTCTAGCATAAGAAGCCAAGGTTTCCTTATCATTAAATTTGCATGAAAAGGGAAGGTGTGGAGCCTTCATCCTAGAGCAACAAGTATAATCATATCGCAAGCATAGTTGCCTAGCATACCAATACAACATATAAATTTGATCCCATAATAGTTTCCCTTTTTGAGTCAAACTATAATCCCTAAAGTATTCATGTTGATCCAACATGTCTCCCATTACAAAATTGAATGGGGTTTTCTCAGGATTATCAAAGTAGTACATAACATCTTTCACATAATGAGCATCGAGGGTTTTAGGAGGTTCCCCATCTCCATGAGTAGCAACTACACCTAATTTTTTTGGTATTTCGTGTTCCATATCCATAACTAAAGATAGAGAACAACTTGGAACAGCAAATAAAAATTACTTAGTGATAAAGCAAACAAGCACACACGAGAATATTCACCCCACGCTATAACTCCCCGGCAACGGCACCAGAAAAAGGTCTTGATAACCCACAAGTATAGGGGATCAATTGTAGCCTCTTTCGATAAGTAAGAGTGTCGAACCCAACGAGGAGATAAAGGTAGAACAAATATTCCCTCAAGTTCTATCGACCAACGATACAACTCTACGCACGCTTAATGTTTGCTTTACATAGAACAACTATGAAACTAGAAGTACTTTGTAGGTGTTGTTGGATAGGTTTGCAAGATAATAAAGAGCGCGTAGATAGAAAGTAGGGGCTCTTTAGATAAAGACACAATAAAGTTACTATAGAGAGTGTGGAAAAGTGGTGGAAGGAGTTGCGAAATTGTCCCTAAACAATTGACTACTTTACTAGATCGATAGCAAGTTTTATGTGGGAGAGGCCACTGCTAGCATGTCATCCCTGACTTGGAATTCTATGCACTTATGATTGGAACTATTAGCAAGCATCCGCAACTACTAACGTTCATTAAGGTAAAACCCAACCATAGCATTAAGATATATTGGTCCCCCTCCAATCCCGTATGCATCAATTTCTATGCTAGGTTGAAGCTTCTGTCACTCTTGCCCTCCAATACATAGTCCTATCAACATACAACTAACCCGATGGTGTGATCCACGCGCGCGCTCATATGATGGGCACCAATGGACAGCAACATAACCTGTAACATTCCAAAATTCTAAATTTTGGAATGTTATAATAAACAGATAGATTGGATTGATTGATTGACTGAAAGTGAGTGGAAATCGAAATCTTTTGAAAGTTAAATGAGAGGGAATAAAAGGACTTTCCCAAACTTTCATTTTTCTTTTATGATCTCCATGAATTCAAATTCTTTTCACCACAAAACCCTGGAGAGAAGATGACATGACTTCTTCCACTTATGTAAATGACAAGGGGTGTCGAAAATAATTGAATTTCATGTGAGAATATTTCCAATTCTAAAACTTTATGCAACTCAGTGATTTTCACGAGCGAAGATAAATTGACTTCTTCAAAACATATGAAATATGAGTTGGGAGTTTCAAAGGATTAAATTCAAAGTCCCATTGAAATTATTTTCAATATTGGAGTTATTTGAGTCTTATTCAAAAAAAAATTCCAAAATAAAAATATACAGAAAATAGGTAACATGATTCCCTACATCAGAAAATTGGAGAGGAATAAATTTGAAATCATTTTGGTATTTTTAAAATTATTTTTATTGGATTTTATTAAGGCAGTAGCACCATTTGATTTATTTAAATTTATGTGCATTTTATTTGACTTTACAAAAATGTTCATGCTGTAGAAAATCTTTTTCTGAAAATTTTGATATATAATATGCCTATATTATATTTTGCTTCTATTTTCTTTTGTTTTATTTTAGTTTGTCTGTGTTTAAAAAAAACTGTTTTCGAACAGTGCCACGCCGAAGGCCAGCACTGCTCTCTCTCTGCTCTCTCTCCCCGTCGCCGCCTGGGCCAGCCCAGCGCCCGAGCCAGGCCGCGGCACGCCAGCCCAGCGCGCCCTCGCCCGTCCCCGAGCTCCCGCTCGGGAGTCCGCCGCCCGTACGCCACCGTCGCCGTGCTCCGCCCGGCCTCCCGCCGCCGCCTCCTTTGCCCCCTCCTCCACGCCACCTTGCCCCCTCCCCTCCTATAAAGGGCGCCGCCCCGGGCCCCTCTCTCTCCTCCTCCCCTGTCGCGCCGCAGCCGCAGATCGCCGCACTCGCCAACCGCCGCCGCCGCAGTTGCTCGCCGCCGGGGCCGCGCTTCGCCTCTGCTTCGCCGCTGCACGCCGCCGCCTTGCCGCCACTGCTGCCGCAGCCCGCGCCGCTGCCCCGCACCACCGCCCGCGCTGCCTCTCGCTTGAGCCGCCGTCCGCAGCCGCGCCCGACGTCGCCGTCGTCCGCCTCGCCGCCGGAGTAGCCGCCGCCCCGGTCTTTTCTCTTGAACCGCAGATAAACCAAACCCGATCCGAACGGTTTATTTTAAGGTTCGGTTTTTGTTTAGAAACCCATTTTTTATTTTAGTTATTTAACGAACGTTTTTTGTTTAGTTAGTTTTAGTGAACGTTTTCATTCTGTAGATCTGTGTAGCGAACGTTCGCTATTTAGTCTTTTTCTTTTATTTTAGTTTTTCGCCAGGGACCTATGTGTGATGATTTATTTTACAGTCTAGCCCCTGATTTTCAAACAATCACAACTTTTTGCTCGTTTATCCAAATCCAACGAAACCAACGCCCACTTCTTCATTATGATCCCCTCTATCCAGTAATCCAACTCAAACATGTTTTTGAAAGTTTTAAAATTTTGAATTAGATCAGATTTGAATTCAAACTTCTTTTGTTCATAACTTAAGTTCCGTAACTCCGTTTGAGTTGATTCTTTTTGCAAATCGAAGCTCTTGACCTAAACTTTCTGATAAGGCCAAATTCACGTAATTTTGGTGCTGTTAGAAATTGTTTTATGTTGCAAGAGTTATTTGCTTTGTTTTGATGTTTTCCGAACTGTCTTCTTCGTTCTTTCTGATCTTTTGAGTGATTGCTTATGTGTGGTTACCATTGCTTGCTTTTGATAGATTGACCGGAGTGTGACGAGTAGATCTATCCAGAGTATTGAGTGCGAATCATCTTCATCAACATTGCAGGCAAGTTCACAATTTGATCATATCCCTTTCATACCCAGTTTTATGCATTAGCTTCAATCCTCAAACATTGCATGGTTAGGATCTAATTAAATTGTGGGTATTGGGAAGTAGTTGAGGTAGTACCTATTACCTGTTTTATTATCAAACCCTTGGGAGTTACTTCACGGTTGCTTATATTGCTATGCTATGCTCGTAGACGTGGATTGGGTTTGAGTGAATTTCCATGACAGATGTGAGATTGGTAATTAATGGTTCAACTTAAGGTGGCTACTTAAATAAACATCTGGGTGGATTGAGGCACCTGGAGAACCCAGTGTTGCCTGTATTTTTGGATATCCCGGAGTACCCGTGTGATCATCCTATGGACCGCCACCCAGACTCAAAGGGTGTTGGAAATATGCCCTAGAGGCAATAATAAATGGTTATTATTATATTTCTTTGTTCATGGTAATTGTCTATTATTCATGCTATAATTGTATTGTCCGGAAATCGTAATACATGTGTGAATACATAGACCACAACGTGTCCCTAGTAAGCCTCTAGTTGAGTAGCTCGTTGATCAACAGATAGTCATGGTTTCCTGACTATGGACATTGTATGTCATTGATAACGGGATCACATCATTAGGAGAATGATGTGATGGACAGGACCCAATCCTAAGCATAGCATAAAAGATCGTGTAGTTTCGTTTGCTAGAGCTTTCCAATGTCAAGTATCTTTTCCATAGACCATGAGATCGTGCAACTCCCGGATATCGTAGGAGTGCTTTGGGTGTGCCAAACGTCACAACGTAACTGGGTGACTATAAAGGTGCACTACGGGTATCTCCGAAAGTGTCTGTTGGGTTGGCACGGATCGAGACTGGGATTTGTCACTCCGTGTGACGGAGAGGTATCTCTGGGCCCACTCGGTAATGCATCATCATAATGAGCTCAATGTGACTAAGGCGTTAGTCACGGGATCATGCATTGCGGTACGAGTAAAGAGACTTGCCGGTAACGAGATTGAACAAGGTATTGGGATACCGACGATCGAATCTCGGGCAAGTAACATACCGATTGACAAAGGGAATTGCATACGGATTGATGGAATCCTCGACACCGTGGTTCATCCGATGAGATCATCGTGGAACATGTGGGAGCCAACATGGGTATCCAGATCCCGCTGTTGGTTATTGACCGGAGAGGCGTCTCGGTCATGTCTGCATGTCTCCCGAACCCGTAGGGTCTACACACTTAAGGTTCGGTGACGCTAGGGTTGTAGAGATATATGTATGCGGAAACCCGAAAGTTGTTTGGAGTCCCGGATGAGATCCCGGACGTCATGAGAGGTTCCGGAATGGTCCGGAGGTGAAGAATTATATATAGGAAGTCCAGTTTCGGCCACCGGGAAAGTTTCGGGGGTTACCGGTATTGTACCGGGACCACCGGAAGGGTCCCGGGGGTCCACCGGGTGGGGCCACCTATCCCGGAGGGCCCCGTGGGCTGAAAGTGGAAGGGAACCAGCCCTTAGTGGGCTGGGGCGCCCCCCTTGGGCCTCCCCCCATGCGCCTAGGGTTGGGAACCCTAGGGGGAGTTCCCCCTTGCCTTGGGGGGCAAGGCACCCCTTCCCCCCCACTTGGCCGCCGCCCCCCCCTTTGGATCTGATCTCCAGGGCCGGCACCCCCCCAGGGGGCCTATATAAAGGGGGGAGGGAGGGCAGCACACAACAGCCTTGGGCGCCTCCCTCCTCCCCTGCAACACCTCTCTCTCTCTCTCTCGCAGAAGCTTATCGAAGCCCTGCCGAAACCCGCTACATCCACCACCACGCCGTCGTGCTGCTGGATCTCCATCAACCTCTCCTTCCCCCTTGCTGGATCAAGAAGGAGACGTTGCTGCACCGTACGTGTGTTGAACGCGGAGGTGCCGTCCGTTCGGCACTCGGTCATCGGTGATTTGGATCACGGCGAGTACGACTCCGTCATCCACGTTCATTGGAACGCTTCCGCTCGCGATCTACAAGGGTATGTAGATGCACTCCCTTCCCCTCGTTGCTAGTATACTCCATAGATGCATCTTGGTGAACGTAGGTTAATTTTAAAATTATGCTACGATTACCAACAGTGGCATCATGAGCCAGGCCTATGCGTAGTTACTATGCACAAGTAGAACACAAAGCAGTTGTGGGCGTTGAGTTTGCCAATTCTTCTTGCCGCTACTAGTCTTTTCTTGTTTCGGCGGTGTATTAGAATGAAGCGGCCCGGACCGACCTTACACGTACACTTACGTGAGACAGGTTCCACCGATTGACATGCACTAGTTGCATAAGGTGGCTAGCGGGTGTCTGTCTCTCCTACTTTAGTCGGAACGGATTCGATGAAAAGGGTCCTTATGAAGGGTAAATAGAAATTGGCAAATCACGTTGTGGTCATATGTAGGTAAGAAAACGTTCTTGCTAGAAACCTACAAACCACGTAAAAAAACTTGCAACAACAATTAGAGGACGTCTAACTTGTTTTTGCAGCAAGTGCTATGTGATGTGATATGGCCAGAAGATGTGATGAATGATATATGTGTTGTATGAGATTGATCATATTCTTGTAATAGGAATCACGACTTGCATGTCGATGAGTATGACAACCGGCAGGAGCCATAGGAGTTGTCTTTATTATTTTGTATGACCTGCGTGTCATTGAATAACGCCATGTAAATTACTTTACTTTGTTGCTAAATGCGTTAGCCATAGAAGTAGAAGTAATCGTTGGCGTGACGACTTCATGAAGACACAATGATGGAGATCATGATGATGGAGATCATGGAGTCATGCCGGTGACGAAGATGATCATGGTGCCCCGAAGATGGAGATCAAAGGAGCATAATGATATTGGCCATATCATGTCACTATTTGATTGCATGTGATGTTTATCATGTTTTTGCATCTTATTTGCTTAGAACGACGGTAGCAAGTAGGATGATCCCTTATAATAATTTCAAGAAAGTGTTCACCCTAACTGTGCACCGTTGCGAAGGTTCGTTGTTTCGAAGCACCACGTGATGATCGGGTGTGATAGATTCCAACGTTCGAATACAACGGGTGTTGACGAGCCTAGCATGTACAGACATGGCCTCGGAACACACGCAATACACTTAGGTTGACTTGACGAGCCTAGCATGTACAGACATGGCCTCGGAACACGGAGGACCGAAAGGTCGAGCATGAGTCGTATAGAAGATACGATCAACATGGAGATGTTCATCGATCTTGACTAGTCTGTCTCACGTGATGATCGGACACGGCCTAGTTAAACTCGGATCATGTTTCACTTAGATGACAAGAGGGATGTCTATCTGAGTGGGAGTTCATTAAATAATTTGATTAGATGAAGTTAATTATCATGAACTTAGTCTAAAATATTTACACTATGTCTTGTAGATCAAATGGCCAACGTTGTCCTCAATTTCAACGCGTTCCTAGAGAAAACCAAGCTGAAAGATGATGGCAGCAACTATACGGACTAGGTCCGGAATCTGAGGCTCATCCTCATAGTAGCCAAGAAAGATTATGTCTTAGAAGCACCGCTAGGTGATGCACCAATCCCACAGAACCAAGACGTTATGAACGCTTGGCAATCACGTGCTGATGATTACTCCCTCATTCAGTGCGGCATGCTTTACAGCTTAGAACCGGGTCTCCAAAAGCGTTTTGAGAAACATGGAGCATATGAGATGTTCGAGGAGCTGAAACTGGTTTTTCAAGCTCATGCCCGGGTCGAGAGATATGATGTCTCCGACAAGTTCTTCAGCTGTAAAATGGAGGAGAACGGTTCTGTTAGTGAGCACATACTCAGAATATCTGGGTTGCACAACCGCTTGTCTCAGCTGGGAGTTAATCTCCCGGATGACGCGGTCATTGACAGAATCCTCCAGTCGCTTCCACCAAGCTACAAGAGCTTTGTGATGAACTACAATATGCAGGGGATGGGAAAGACCATTCCCGAGGTATATTCAATGCTGAAATCAGCAGAAGGGGAGATCAGAAAAGAACATCAAGTGTTGATGGTGAATAAAACCACTAAGTTCAAGAAGGGCAAGGGTAAGAAGAACTTCAAGAAGGACGGCAAGGGAGTTGCCGCGCCCGGTAAACCAGTTACTGGGAAGAAGTCAAGGAATGGACCCAAGCCCGAGACTGAGTGCTTTTATTGCAAGGGAAGTGGTCACTGGAAGCGGAACTGCCCCAAATACTTAGCGGACAAGAAGAAGGCCGGCAACACCAAAGGTATATGTGATATACATGTAATTGATGTGTACCTTACCCGTACTCGTAGTAGCTCCTGGGTATTTGATACCGGTGCGGTTGCTCATATTTGTAACTCAAAACAGGAACTACGGAATAAACGGAGACTGGCGAAGGACGAGGTGACGATGCGCGTCGGGAATGGTTCCAAGGTCGATGTGATCGCCGTCGGCACGCTACCTCTGCATCTACCCACGGGATTAGTTTTAAACCTTAATAATTGTTATTTAGTGCCAGCTTTGAGCATGAACATTGTATTTGGATCTCGTTTAATTCGAGATGGCTACTCATTTAAATCCGAGAATAATGGTTGTTCTATTTATTTGAGAGATATGTTTTATGGTCATGCCCCGCTGGTCAATGGTTTATTTATGATGAATCTCGAACGTGATGTTACACATGTTCATAGTGTGAATACCAAAAGATGTAAAGTTGATAACGATAGTCCCACATACTTGTGGCACTGCCGCCTTGGTCACATTGGTGTCAAGCGCATGAAGAAGCTCCATGCAGATGGACTTTTGGAGTCTCTTGATTACGAATCATTTGACACGTGCGAACCATGCCTCATGGGTAAGATGACCAAGACTCCGTTCTCCGGAACAATGGAGCGAGCAACCAACTTATTGGAAATCATACATACCGATGTGTGCGGTCCAATGAGTGTTGAGGCTCGCGGAGGATATCGTTATGTTCTCACTCTCACTGATGACTTAACTAGATATGGGTATGTCTACCTAATGAAACACAAGTCTGAAACCTTTGAAAAGTTCAAGGAATTTTAGAGTTAAGTCGAGAATCAACGTGACAGGAAAATAAAATTCTTACGATCAGATCGCGGTGGAGAATATTTAAGTCACGAATTTGGTACACACTTAAGGAAATGTGGAATAGTTTCACAACTCACGCCGCCTGGAACACCTCAGAGAAATGGTGTGTCCGAACGTCGTAATCACACTCTATTGGATATGGTGCGATCTATGATGTCTCTTACCGATTTACCGCTCTCATTTTGGGGTTATGCTTTAGAGACTGCCGCATTCACTTTAAATAGGGCACCGTCTAAATCCGTTGAGACGACACCGTATGAATTATGGTTTGGGAAGAAACCTAAGCTGTCGTTTCTAAAAGTTTGGGGATGCGATGCTTATGTCAAGAAACTTCAACCTGAAAAGCTCGAACCCAAATCGGAAAAATGCGTCTTCATAGGATACCCTAAGGAAACTATTGGGTATACCTTCTACCTCAGATCCGAAGGCAAGATCTTCGTTGCCAAGAACGGGTCCTTTCTGGAGAAGGAGTTTCTCTCGAAAGAATTGAGTGGGAGGAAAGTGGAACTTGATGAGGTGATAGTCACCCCTTCCGAACCGGAAAGTAGCGCAGCGCGGGAAAATGTTCCTGTGGTGCCGACACCAACTGGGGAGGAAGTTAATGATGATGATCATGAAACTTCAGATCAAGTTACTGAACTTCGTAGGTCCACAAGGACACGTTCCGCACCAGAGTGGTACGGCAACCCTGTCCTGGAAATCATGTTGTTAGACAACGGTGAACCTTCGAACTATGAAGAAGCGATGGCGGGCCCGGATTCCGACAAATGGCTAGAGGCCATGAAATCCGAGATAGAATCCATGTATGAAAACAAAGTATGGACTTTGACTGACTTGCCCGATGAGCGGCGAGCCATAGAAAACAAATGGATCTTTAAGAAGAAGACGGACGCAGATGGTAATGTGACCATCTACAAAGCTCGACTTGTCGCTAAGGGTTATCGACAAGTTCAAGGGGTTGACTACGATGAGACTTTCTCACCCGTAGCGAAGCTGAAGTCCGTCCGAATCATGTTAGCAATTGCCGCATACTATGATTATGAGATATGGCAGATGGACGTCAAAACGGCATTCCTTAATGGCTTCCTTAAGGAAGAGTTGTATATGATGCAGCCGGAAGGTTTTGTCGATCCTAAGAATGCTAACAAAGTATGCAAGCTCCAACGCTCAATCTATGGGCTGGTGCAAGCATCTCTGAGTTGGAACATTCGCTTTGATGAGATGATCAAAGCGTTTGGGTTCACACAGACTTATGGAGAAGCCTGTGTTTACAAGAAAGTGAGTGGGAGCTCTGTAGCATTTCTCATATTATATGTGGATGACATGCTATTGATGGGAAATGATATAGAATTCTTGGAAAGTATAAAGGCCTATTTGAATAAGTGTTTTTCAATGAAGGACCTTGGAGAAGCTGCTTATATATTAGGCATCAAGATCTATAGAGATAGATCGAGACGCCTCATTGGTCTTTCACAGAGTACATACCTTGACAAGATATTGAAGAAGTTCAATATGGATCAGTCCAAGAAGGGGTTCTTGCCTGTATTGCAAGGTGTGCAATTGAGCACGGCTCAATGTCCGACCACGGCAGAAGATATAGAAAAGATGAGTGTCATCCCCTATGCCTCGGCCATAGGGTCTATTATGTATGCCATGCTGTGTACCAGACCTGATGTAAACCTTCCCGTAAGTTTGGTAGGAAGGTACCAAAGTAATCCCGGCATGGAACACTGGACAGCGGTCAAGAATATCCTGAAGTACCTGAAAAGGACTAAGGATATGTTTCTCGTTTATGGAGGTGACGAAGAGCTCGTCGTAAAGGGTTACGTCGACGCTAGCTTCGACACAGATCTGGATGACTCGAAGTCACAGACCGGATACGTGTATATTTTGAATGGAGGAGCAGTAAGCTGGTGCAGTTGCAAGCAAAGCGTCGTGGCGGGATCTACATGTGAAGCGGAGTACATGGCAGCCTCGGAGGCAGCACAGGAAGCAGTCTGGATGAAGGAGTTCATTACCGACCTAGGGGTGATTCCCAATGCGTCGGGCCCAATGACTCTCTTCTGTGACAATACTGGAGCTATTGCCCTTGCGAAGGAGCCCAGGTTTCACAGGAAGACCAGGCATATCAAGCGTCACTTCAACTCCATTCATGAAAGTGTTCAAAATGGAGACATAGATATTTGTAAAGTACACACGGACCTTAATGTAGCAGATCCGTTGACTAAACCTCTCCCTAGGGCAAAACATGATCAACACCAGGACGCAATGGGTGTTCGATTCATCACAATGTAACTAGATTATTGACTCTAGTGCAAGTGGGAGACTGTTGGAAATATGCCCTAGAGGCAATAATAAATGGTTATTATTATATTTCTTTGTTCATGGTAATTGTCTATTATTCATGCTATAATTGTATTGTCCGGAAATCGTAATACATGTGTGAATACATAGACCACAACGTGTCCCTAGTAAGCCTCTAGTTGACTAGCTCGTTGATCAACAGATAGTCATGGTTTCCTGACTATGGACATTGGATGTCATTGATAACGGGATCACATCATTAGGAGAATGATGTGATGGACAGGACCCAATCCTAAGCATAGCATAAAAGATCGTGTAGTTTCGTTTGCTAGAGCTTTTCCAATGTCAAGTATCTTTTACTTAGACCATGAGATCGTGCAACTCCCGGATACCGTAGGAGTGCTTTGGGTGTGCCAAACGTCACAACGTAACTGGGTGACTATAAAGGTGCACTACGGGTATCTCCGAAAGTGTCTGTTGGGTTGGCATGGATAGAGACTGGGATTTGTCACTCCGTGTGACGGAGAGGTATCTCTGGGCCCACTCGGTAATGCATCATCATAATGAGCTCAATGTGACTAAGGCGTTAGTCACGGGATCATGCATTGCGGTACGAGTAAAGAGACTTGCCGGTAACGAGATTGAACAAGGTATTGGGATACCGACGATCGAATCTCGGGCAAGTAACATACCGATTGACAAAGGGAATTGCATACGGATTGATTGAATCCTCGACACCGTGGTTCATCCGATGAGATCATCGTGGAACATGTGGGAGCCAACATGGGTATCCAGATCCCGCTGTTGGTTATTGACCGGAGAGGCGTCTCGGTCATGTCTGCATGTCTCCCGAACCCGTAGGGTCTACACACTTAAGGTTCGGTGACGCTAGGGTTGTAGAGATATAAGTATGCGGAAACCCGAAAGTTGTTCGGAGTCCCGGATGAGATCCCGGACATCATGAGAGGTTCCGGAATGGTCCGGAGGTGAAGAATTATATATAGGAAGTCCAGTTTCGGCCACCGGGAAAGTTTCGGGGGTTACCGGTATTGTACCGGGACCACCGGAAGGGTCCCGGGGGTCCACCGGGTGGGGCCACCTATCCCAGAGGGCCCCGTGGGCTGAAAGTGGAAGGGAACCAGCCCTTAGTGGGCTGGGGCGCCCCCCTTGGGCCTCCCCCCATGCGCCTAGGGTTGGGAACCCTAGGGGGGAGTTCCCCCTTGCCTTGGGGGGCAAGGCACCCCTTCCCCCCCACTTGGCCGCCGCCCCCCCCCCTTTGGATCTGATCTCCAGGGCCGGCACCCCCCAGGGGGCCTATATAAAGGGGGGGAGGGAGGGCAGCACACAACAGCCTTGGGCGCCTCCCTCCTCCCCTGCAACACCTCTCTCTCTCTCGCAGAAGCTTATCGAAGCCCTGCCGAAACCCGCTACATCCACCACCACGCCGTCGTGCTGCTGGATCTCCATCAACCTCTCCTTCCCCCTTGCTGGATCAAGAAGGAGGAGACGTCGCTGCACCGTACGTGTGTTGAACGCGGAGGTGCCGTCCGTTCGGCACTCGGTCATCGGTGATTTGGATCACGGCGAGTACGACTCCGTCATCCACGTTCATTGGAACGCTTCCGCTCGTGATCTACAAGGGTATGTAGATGCACTCCCTTCCCCTCGTTGGTAGTATACTCCATAGATGCATCTTGGTGAACGTAGGAAAATTTTAAAATTATGCTATGATTCCCAACAAAGGGATCATAAGATTATTCATGCTAGAAACTTCCGTGTGCAGCCACAAGCTATTATGGGCTCTAGCATAGTTGAGTATGTTGCATGACCTCTTCTAGTGGTAGGCTAGCAGATGTAGGGGGTGTAGGTGGTACTGTCTACCCAGGGTTAGAGTTAATGCTTCTGAAAGACTGTGTCTCGGTCATCCGTTTCTCAAACATCATGTAGTGCGAGAATCAAGCGGAGGCGATCGAGTCTTGTGGGGAAAAGTGCACAAACCTCTGCAGAGTGTACAAACTAATCATGATTAGCCGTGTCCCCGGTTATGGACATCTTGAGTATCTAGTTCTTGGATTATCATGTGAATCTCATCATCATGTTACTTAATTTAATTTGATTGGGTTAATCACGTTCTTAATTGGGATTGAGTTGGAGGTACCTTCTCAATGTTTAACAACCACCATGATAGTTAAATAAAATTTATTCCTTTGCAGTAGGGAAAAATTGGCTTTTCGCAAAAACATTATAACCATAGAGCTTTTCCACCAGCCATATATGCATGTAGTGATAGCCTTTGTTCATCATTTCTCTATGGTGTGAATTTTCCAGCATATTCCATGTGCTGACCCGTTTTCGGGCTGCAACGTTTCATGTTGCAGGATTCTTACAACGAGTAAGTGATACGTTAGGGTTACGATTTCTACACTCAACTTTGACATTGGTGTTGATGGGAATCCACAACCTTGTTACTTCCGCTATTTGGATTGAGGTAATAGTATTTACGTTACTTTTATACATGTGATTTACCTCTGTTATAAATCCTCGAGTACTGTGTGTGTCAGCATACCGATCCAGGGATGACACTTAAGCACAGAGACTTGATCCATTCGGGTCGGGTCGCTACATAACCACAAGCAAATTAAACCAATCATAGCAATTCACCAATTACCGATAGGACAACGAAAATCTACTCAGACATCCTAGGATGGCAACACATCATTGGATAATAATATGAAGCATAAAGCACCATGTTCAAGTAGAGGGTACAGCGGGTTGCGGGAGAGTGGACCGCTGTAGATAGATGGAGGAAGGTGATGAAGATGTTGGTGAAGATGGTGGAGGTGTTGGTGTAGATTGCGGTGACGATGATGGTCCCGGCGGCGTTCCGGCGCCACCGGGAGAGAGGGGGAGAGTGCCACCCTTCTTCTTCTTCTTCCTTGACCTTCTCCCTAGATGGGCGAAGGGTTTCCCCTCTGGTCCATGGCCTCCATGGCGGCGGAGGGGTGAGAGCCCCTCCGAGATTGGATCTGTTTCTTTGTTCCCTGATTCTGCCCTTTCACCGTTTCTTAAATTCCCGGAGATCCATAACTCCGATTGGGCTGAATTTTGGACACGATCTCTATCTTGATATTAGCTTTGTTGCGGCGAAAGAAGGGAACCAACCGCCTTACGGGGTGGCCACGAGGGCCCAGGGCGCGCCTGACCCCCTGGGGGGCACCCCCTGCCTCGTGGCCCCCTCGGGCATCGTATCGCGTTGATTCTTCTTCCCAAAAATCACATATATTCCAAAAAAATCTTCATCAGTTTTTATCCCGTTTGGACTCCGTTTGATATGGATTTTCTGTGAAACAAAAAAATACAACAAATAGGAACTGGCACTGGGCACTGGATCAATATGTTAGTCCCAAAAATAGTATAAAAAGTTGCCAAAAGTATATGAAAGTTGCATAATATTGGCATGGAACAATCAAAATTATAGATACAACAGAGACGTATCACGTCGTCTCCTCGTCGGCGACCCTCCTTCAGACTGCTTGGGCTCGTCTACCCAGGTAGGTAATCCGCACCTGACCCCCATCCTCCTCCTCCTTCCACATCCCACATGCACTGACCGTCGGCGCGACACCTTCCACCCAAATCACCGACCCCTAAGCGCCGCCCTAAGCCATGGTGCACGTAGTATAGCCAGGAGCTCAAAGAGCATTTGGCAGCGGAGAAGCAAATCGCGGCCGCATGCACGGATGAGGTCACAATGGCTGCCATTTGTGCTGACCCCCAGATCTTGGAGGAGCACCTCGCCGTCGAGGCCACCGTCGACGCCTCGCGCGCCGACGCCGCAACGCAGTTGGCTACTTTAAACGACAGTTCGTGGCGTTTTCTCGAGGCCACCCTCGATGCCTTCGGCGAAGACTACGAGGTGTTTTCTGAGTGTGCACGTGCTTACCTCATCTCGAGACCCAGCAGGTTGGTGCCCGGAGCGGCTCAGGCAACTCACCACTACGACGAGGGCACCCACGATGCGGAGGCCTCGCCCTCTTCCATGTCCAAGGAGCCAATCGTCATCAATATCTCAGCCAATGAGGAGTAGCTTGTCTTATTAGCTCACTATAAGGACCCATGTTCAGTTTGCTAGCTACTGCCTTTCCTTAACAAATTCTATTGAATTGTGCTATCTACTTTTACCATGCAATCTGTTGCTCTAGTGTATATGTTCTATATGTCGTGCAATATGGTGCTCACTTATTAATTGTTTGGTTAATTAGTTGGCGTGTTCAGTTAATTGTTTGGTTAAATTCTGCAAATGTGATGTTCAATTCTTCAGGGTGCAATTTTGTATTGTCTTCCATGTGAGAAATAAATTGAATTTTTCTTTACAAAATACATGAGAAACAAATACAATTGCTATATTTCCAAGTTGTCAAGCATGCTTGGTTTGGTTAACTATCTGATCTTCTGGTATATTACACATTGTGCAATTGGTGCTCAGTTAACATTTGGTTCATTTGTTGTGGTGTTTAGTTAACTGTTTGGTTCAATTCTGCAATGCGATGTTCAATTGTTGTGGGTGCATTCTGTTACTGTATACCATGTGAGAAATAAATCAAATTTGGTTGTACTAAATACACGAGAAACAAATACAATTGCTATATTTCCAAGTTGTTAAGCATGCTTGGTTTGGTTAACTGTCTGATCTTCTATTAGGAGTATGTTATATTATGCAATGTGGTGCTCAGTTAACATTTGGTTCATTTGTTGTGGTGTTTAGTTAACTGTTTGGTTCAATTCTACAATGCAATGTTCAATTGTTGTGGGTGCATTCTGTTATTGTATACCATATGAGGAATAAATTGAATTTGGTTGTACTAAATACATGAGAAACAAATACAATTGCTATATTTCCATGTTGTTAAGCATGCTTGGTTTGATTAACTGTCTGATCTTCTATTAGGAGTATGTTATATTGTGCAATGTGGTGCTCAATTAATGTTTGGTTCATTTGTTGTGGTGTTTGATTAACTACTTGGTTCAATTCTGCAATGCGATGTCCAATTGTCGTAGGTAGAATTTTGTATTGTTGTGCATGTGAGGAATAATCGAATTTGGCTGCACTTAATACATGAGAAACATATACAATTGCTATATTTCCTAGTTCTTAATCATGCTTGGTTTGGATAAATGGGTTTTCCATGTGGCTTGAATTAATCTGATGAATCTGCAATGTGCTTATTTTTATCAACATATTTTACTAATAGCATGCGAACCCTCACTTAACCTGATCACTAACTACCTTATATGTGTTGCAGGGAAACAATGGGAAGCACTGAGTTTTACAATCGAGGTTTGCACATGCATGGTCCTTTGTCTAATAGCACATTATTGTGCAATTGCAGGAACCATTCTAATATTTAGTTTTTTAACAATTTGGTCTTGCACATGTAGGTCCTGCTGTTAGAGGTTTTGACCCACTGTTCGACCCTTTTTGCATATGGGGAAATGAGTTGTCCATGAATACCAGTCAAGTCAAGAAACTCAGAAAGATTGTTAGGATAAAGAAATTAGCGACAAAAAACAACAAGATCTTTGTCTGCACAATGAAGAAGACATGAGTTCACTACAGGATGGTACTAACTATTATACCTTGCCTTTTTTATTCCTTTCCCCCATTTCCAATATAGAGAAGATATTTATGCACATCCTTGTTTTCAGGCCTTTCCAATGCAGTTCACTGATGATGTAGCGACCAGACCTCAAACAGTCTGTGCTGCTGTGCATCAGTGTCATCCCTGGATCAGTAATGCTGACACGCACAGTACAAATGGAGGATTTATAACAGAGTAGCAATCACACACTTATTACATCGAGTATCTCCAAAGAGAAATAAGTATGATAAATATGGCTTAAGGCCATCTAATACGATAACAGCGGAAGGCTTGGAAGATAAGTGAGTCCATCAACTCCAGCGGCATCACTGAGTATAAGACCACGACCTAAGGCACCTTACTCGTCGTCTGAAAAGTCTGCAACATAAAACATTGCAGCCCGAAAACGGGTCAGCACATGGAATATGCTGGCAATGTAACACATAGAGAGTAATGAACATGATAATGCTATACTACATGCATATATGGCTGGTAGAAGGCTCTATGGTTACAGTTTTGCGAAAAGCCAATTTTTCCCTACTGCAAAGGAATAAATTTTGTTTAACTATCATGGTGGTTGTTAAACATTGAGATGGTTGACAGCATCTCAATCCCAATTAAGTATCATCATTAACCCAACAAAATTAATTAAAGTAACAGGGTGATGAGATTCACATGATAATCCAAGTACTAGATACTCAAGATGTCCATAACCGGGGACACGGCTAACCATGATTAGTTTGTACACTCTGCAGAGGTTTGCGCACTTTTCCCCACAAGACTCGATCTTCTCCGCTTGATTCTCGCACTACATGGTGTTTGAGAAACGGATGACCGAGACATAGTCTTTCAGAAACAATAACTCTTTACTCCGGGTGGACAGTTACACCTACTTTCCCCTACATCTGCTAGCCCACCTCTTCAAGAGATCATGTAACCTACTCAACTATGCTAGAGCCCATAATAGCTTGTGGCTGCACACGGAAGTTTCTAGCATGAATAATCTTATGATCCCTTTGAGCCTGGGTGGCGGTCCTTATAAAAACAGGCAACACTGGGTTCTCCAGGTGCCTCAATCCACCCAGATGTGAGTTTTAGTTGCCACCTTAAGTAAACCATTAATTAACAATCTCACATCTGTCATGAATATCTCTCAAACCCAATCCACGTCTACTAGCATAGCATAGCGATATAAGCAAACGTAGAAGTAACTCCCAAGGGTTTGATAATTAATAGGGCAATAGGTACTACCTCAACTACATCCCAATACCCACAATTTAATTAGATCCTAACCATGCAATGTTTGAGGGTTGGTCTAATGCAATAAAACTGGGTAGTAAAAGAGGTATGATCAACGTGTTACTTGCCTTGCTGATGATCCGTGAAACATAGCGATTCGAAGTAGCAAGCGGCGCACTCCGGGTACTCTATCGCAAACAAACAAGCATACAATAAGCACTCATCAAATGCACAGGTAAAACTCAAATAACGATCTAACCAGAAAGTTCAACTTAAGAACTCCGGTTTGCAAAAAGAATCAAATCGAACGAAGCAACAAAAGTCAAATGGCGAAAGAAACAAGCTTCGTTTACTAATCTGGATCTAGGTCAAATTTTACAGTAGCAAAAACTTGTTTGAGTGGGTTAAACGGAAAGAGAATTTCGAGACGAAACTCTAGGCGCTTGAATCGCCTGATTCCGGTAAACGAGCGAAAAGATAAACGAAAACGAAAATCTGATCAGAAATCGCGATCTGGAATAATCGCGGAAAATCCGACGAAAAAGAAAACTGACGAACAGTTAAACGAACGGACGTTCGTTAACAACGTCTAACCGGCGAACACGTTCGTTAAAACGAACGGGTCGGTGAACGTTCACTAATTAAATAAACCGAAAAAATAAACCGATCTATATAAAAAAACTAGGGTTTCGAAAAAATAAACCGGGGTGGTTTTTTTTTTAAAACCAGACGGCGAACGGCGGCGGCTCCGGCTAACCTCCGGCGAGGCTCGGGACGGGGCTCCGGCGGGTCGGGCGAGGGCGGCGAGGGGCGGCGGGGTTGCGGGCGTCGAAGGGCGACGGGGTGGCGGCGTACGGCGTCGGGGCGGCGAGCTCCTCGGGCGGCAGCGTCGGGCTCCGGCGGCGGCGGCTCCTCGGGCGGCGGCGGCTTCGGATCGGGGCGGGGACGGGGTAAGGGAGAGGGGGCGGGGTCAGGGGTATAAAAGAGGGGGTGCCATGGAGGAGGGGGCAAGGCGGCGGGCGGCGGCGTGCTCGAGCTGGACTCGGCGGCGGCGGCGCTGCGTGCCCGAGAGGGAGACGGGGCGCGGGGCAGGCTGGGCCGTCGGCTGGGCTTCGGCCCAGTCGGCGCGCTCGGCGTTTTTTTTAAATAATATCGCCGAATCTAAAAAAATCATAGAAAAATAAATAAAAATCCAAAAATGATAAAACAAATTTTCACCGTCTAATTAAACTAATTAGAACAAGATGAACATTTTTCTTGGCCCAAAAATGCAGTTTTGAAAACGTGCAAATTTTTTTAACGCATTTAAAATTGCAAATAAAACCCGAATAAAATCCAATATTTGATTTTAATATTTTTCCTCCAATATTTCAAGTATTTTGGAGATGTCATATTTTTCTCCTCTCATTTATTTTAATATGAAATATTTTTCGGAGAGAAAAATAATTAAACCAAAAATCCTCGTTTTATTATTTGATAAAAATCAAATATGAAAACCGGGAAAAATCCCCAACTCTCTCCGAGGGTCCTTGAGTTGCTTAGGATTTTCGAGGATTTGCCGAAATGCAATAAAATATGCTATGCAATGATGATCTAATGTATAACATTCCAAATTGAAAATTTGGGATGTTACAGATGATTACCTCTCAAACCACCTGTATGGTCAAGAGGCGAGGAAGGTATTCATACAACACCCACGGTTCAATATTGAAGTGTTCCTGAAGAGGACGAAGGATGGATGGTCAATCATCCACAGGCACTGGCCTCAAATTGCAAAGACCTTCAACATCAATGAAGGCTCAATATTCGCCTTCTGCTTCAGCAGTTTTCCAGATGAGATACATGTTGGGGAACGTAGTAATTTCAAAAAAAAATCCTACGCACACGCAAGATCATGGTGATGCATAGCAACGAGAGGGGAGGGTGTGTCCACGTACCCTCGTAGACCGAAAGCGGAAGCGTTAGCACAACGCGGTTGATGTAGTCATGCGTCTTCACGATCCGACCGATCAAGTACCAAACGCACGGCACCTCCGAGTTCAGCACACGTTCAACTCGATGACGTCCCTCGAACTCCGATCCAGCCGAGCTTTGAGGGAGAGTTCCGTCAGCATGACGGCGTGGTGACGAAGATGATGTTCTACCGACGCAGGGCTTCGCCTAAGCACCGCTACGATATGACCGAGGTGGATTATGGTGGAGGGGGGCACCGCACATGGCTAAGAGATCCAAGGGATCAATTGTTGTGTCTATGGGGTCACCCCTCCTCCGTTATAAAGGGGGGAGGAGGAGAGGGCCGGCCAAGGGGAGGAGGCGCGCCCAAGGGGGGCAATCCTACTCCAAGTAGGATTCCCCCCTCTTTCCTAGTCCAAGTAGGAGAGGGGAAGGAAGGGAAGGAGAAGGAGAAGGAAGGAGAGGGAGGAAAAGGAGGAAAGGGGGCCGGCCCCTGATACGTCTTCAACGTATCTATAATTTATAAAGTATTCATGCTGTTATATTGTCTATCTTGGATGTTTAATGGGGTTTATTATACAGTTTTATATGATTTTTGGGACTAACCTATTAACCTAGAGCCCAATGCCAGTTTCTGTTTCTCCTTGTTTTAGAGTATCGCAGAAGGAAAACCAAACGGAGTCCAATTGACGTGCAACTTGACGGAGATCATTTTTGGACCAGAAGAAGCCCACGGAGTACCGGAAGTAGGCCAGAAGAGTTCCGGGCTGCCCACGAGGGTGGGGGGCGCGCCCACCCCCCTAGGGCACGCCCCCTGCCTCGTGGACAGCCCGGAAACCCCCCTGACGTGAAATCAACGCCAACACCTCCCATATATACCCAAACTTCCAGAAAGAAACCTAGATCAGGAGTTCCGCCGCCAGAAGCCTCTGTAGCCACGAGAAATCAATCTAGGCCCTCTTCGGCACCCTGCTGGAGGGGGCCATCATCACCGGTGGCCATGGAGGAGTATCCCGGAGAGGCCATCATCGCCATGAAGGCCAAGGATCAGAGGGAGGAGGCCATGGAGTAGGAAGCACAAGGGGGAGAACCTCTCCTCCTCTCTTCCGGTGGCGCCGGAATGCCATCGGGAGGGGAATCATCGCCACAGTGATCGTCTTCATCAACATCACCATCCTCATATCTTTTACGCGGTCCACTCTCCCGCACCCCGCTGTAATCCCTACTTGAACATGGTGCTTTATGCTACATATTATGATCCAATGATGTGTTGCCATCTTATGATGTTTTGAGTAGATATCTTTTGTCCTTGGGTTGATTGATGATATAGATTGGTACGAGTTGTATGTTTTATTTTGGTGCTGTCCTATGGTGCCCTCCATGTCACGCAAGCGGGAGGGATTCCCGCTGTAGGGTGTTGCAATACGTTAATGATTCGCTTATAGTGGGTTGCGTGAGTGACTGAAACACAAACCCGAGTAAGGGGGTTGTTGCGTATGGGATAAAGAGGACTTGATGCTTTAATGCTATGGTTGGGTTTTACCTTAATGATCTTTAGTAGTTGCGGATGCTTGGTAGAGTTCCAATCATAAGTCATATGATCCAAGTAGAGAAAGTATGTTAGCTTATGCCTCTCCCTCATATGAAATTGCAATGACGACTATCGGTCTTGTTAACAATTGCCTAGGACAATTTCGCACACCGATCCACCATTATTCCACACTCGCTATTTATAATATTTAGTAATATATTCTAACTTTATGTTAACAGCACCTACTTTTATATTTTAGCTCTCTGATACCATGCAAACTTATCCTCTTCATACCCACAACGTAGTTTTATTTCTCGTTGCTAGTTGGAAGCAAACGTTCGGTGTACGTAGAGTCGTATCAGTGGCAGATAGGGCTTGAGAGAATATTGATCTTACCTTTAGCTCCTTGTGGGTTCGACACTCCATACTTATCACTTCCACCTTTGGAAATTGCTACGATGATTCCCTGCACTTGGGGATTATCAAGCTCTTTTCTGGCGCCGTTGCCGGGGAGAAATAGCGTGGGGTTGATATTCTCGTGTGTGCTTGTTTGCTTTCTTCACTAAGTAGATTTTTTTTGTTTCTGTTTAGTTGTGGGTGAAACATACAAAAAAATAAAAGAATGAAAATACAAAAAATTATTACTTGCCTCTCATGCCTAAAAAGTTTTTCAAAAAGAGAAGTGATTGGAAAGTTATGCATTGAAGAAGTGAGGGTCGACCTTGAGCACTTGTGTTCATGCTCACGGAAACAATGTAGAATTTTTCATGGAAGTTTCTCTGTAAATAATTGTCCCCTCGTATATATCCATTGTATTATAAAAATAATGTGCCAAGCTTTCGTTTTAGGATGATTAGATTGCTTGTTTACTATGTGCAGAACAAAAAACAGAAACTTTGGCTGTAGTGCATGAATTTACATTTTTTACTGGAAAGTCAAATGGGTCTGAAACTTTTTGCACATTACTTCTGTACAAATTGTTCAAATTTTCATTTTTATTTCATAATTTTAGGAGTTACAGAAGTTTAAAAAACTTCCAGATTACTACAGACTGTCCTGTTTAAGACAGATTCTGTTTTTTATGCATTGTTTGCTTGTTTTGATGAAACTGTCGATTTCTATCAGTGGATTAAGCCATGTAAAAGTGATATTACAGTATTTATAATGCAAAAACAAAATATGAATTGGTTTGCAACAGTACTTATAGTAGTGATTTGCTTTGTTGTACTAACGGATCTCACAAAGTTTTTGTTAAGTTTTTGTGAATGAAGTGTTCGAAGAACGAGGAGTTACCGATGTGAGAAGAATAAAGAGAGGCAAGAGTTCAAGCTTGGGGATGCCCAAGGCACCCCAAGTAAATATTACAGAGGATACTCAATCATCTAAGCTTGGGGATGCCCCGGTTGGCATCCCATCTTTCTTCTTCAATAAATATCGGTATACCTCGGTTTTTGTTTTGTTCACATGATTTGTGTCCTTTGTGTTTTTGTTTTTCCTTTAAGAACCATGCTAGTATGAGATGTCCCTTCATCAATCTATAGAATACTACATGTGCTTCACTTATATCTTTTAAGTATGATCTTATAGAATTGCTCTTTGTGCTTCACTTAAATCTTTTGAGTATGGTTTTATAGAATGCTTCATGTGCTTCACTTATACATTTTGAGCTTGGATATTGGTTAGTCTATATTAATTGTAGAATGCTCCATGAACTTCACTTATATCTTTTGGAGTATGGATAATACTATCATTTAAAGTGGGTTTGGAAGAGTGTCAACTTTAGGAATTAGTGATCCCACTATTTTGGAGGGTGTTGAATCTTAATGTGATATTTATGAAAGTGGATTTGGAAGAGTGTCAACTTTAGCTAGTAATGATTCCACTATTTCGGAAGAGGTTCCAATTGAGTATGAGAACAAAGTTGCTATCCATGATGCTACTGAAAATTATTATGAGGGAGGAATACATGCTTGTAGGAGTTGCAATAATATCAAGTTTCCTCTCTATGTGCTTAAAGTTTTGAAGTTATACTTGTTTTGCCTTCCTATGCTAGTTGATTCTTGTTCCCATAAGTTGTGTGCTCACAAAATCCCTGGGCATAGGAAGTGAGCTAGATTTAAATGTGCTAGTCATATTCTTCAAAGATGCTCTCTTTGTGTTTCGATTCTTGTCTATTATGTGAGCATCATTGAAATCATCATGCCTAGCTTAAAGGCATTAAAGAAAAGCGCTTGTTGGGAGACAACCCAATATTTACCCTTACTGTTTTTGTGTGTTTACATGATTAAGCTACTGTATTAATCATGTTTTATAGCTTTTGTTTCAATAAAGTGCCAAGTAAGACCTTTGGGAAGACTTGGGGAGAAAGTCAATATGATCTTGCTGTAAAAAACAGAAACTTAGCGCTCACGAGATTAGCTGTCATTTTTTACAGAAGAGTGCTTTTCAGTTGATTCTTTTTGCAGAAGAATAATAGACAAATCTCTCACGTCCACCAATTTATTTCATAATTTTTGTAGTAGAAGAAGAATGGTTTATGTTCAGATTGTTACAGACTGTTCTGTTTCTGACAGATTCTGTTTTCATTGCATAGTTTGCTTGTTTTCTAGTTTCTATGACTTATATTTCTCAATATAAATTGTAGAAATGATATGGTACAGTAGGCATTGTCTGAGAACAATTATGAAACTTTTCCTTAACAGTACCAAAGTGAATGGTTTACTCTTTATCATACTAACCTATCTCACGAAGTTTGGTTAAGATTTGTGTGATTGAAGTTTTCAAGCTTTGGGTGAGATATCGATATGAGGAGAATAAGGAGTGGAAAGAACCTAAGCTTGGGGATGCCCAAGGCACCCAAAGGTAATATTCAAGGAAGACTCAAGCGCCTAAGCTTGGGGATGCCCCGTAAGGCATCCCCTCTTTCGTCTTCAAAACTATAGGTATACCTTACTCGGAGCTGTATTTTTATTCGTCACATGATATGTGTTTTGCTTGGAGCGTATTTTCAATTTTACTTGTTGTTTGAATAAAATCATCGGATCTGAAATATTGAATGAAAAAGAATCCTCCCACGGCTAGTTAATTATTTGACTACTCAGTGTTCTTCACTCATATCTTTTGGAGTAGTTTGTCATTTGCGAGTAAATGGTTGAATAAATTGAATGTCATAAATCTGAATCTATATATGTTCCATATGCTTATAACATGGGGAGTAATGACTTCACACATAATAAGTATAGGTAGTAAACTTATTGAAAGTTAGCAAACGTAGAATTGGTCACTTGAACAATTCATGAAAGAATATTGAAGGAAGAGGGATTTCACATATAAATATACTATATTGGACATCTTCTGTAATTGTGAGCACTCATTAGAATATGACATGCTAAAAGGTTGATGTTGGACAAGGAAGACAACGTAATGGGTTATGTTTTCTTATATCTGAAATAAAGTATATTGTCATGGATCGCCCAACACGTTGAGCTTGCCTTTCCCCCTCATGCTAGCCAAATTCTTTGTACTAAGTAGAGATACTACTTGTGCTTCCAAATACCCTTAAACCCGGTTTTGCCATGAGAGTCCACCATACCTACCTATGGATTGAGTAAGATCCTTCAAGTAAGTTGTCATCGGTGCAAGCAATAAAAATTGCTCTCTAAATATGTATGATTGATTAGTGTGGAGGGAATAAGCTTTATATGATCTTGTGATGTGGAAGAAATAAAAGCGACGGACTGCATAATAAAGGTCCATATCACAAGTGGCAATATAAAGTGACGTTCTTTCGCATTAAGATTTTGTGCATCAACCCTAAAAGCGATGGCAACCTCTGCTTCCCTCTGCGAAGGGCCTATCTTTTACTTTTATCTCTTAACCTTATGCAAGAGTCATGGTGATTTTCACCTTTACTTTTTACATTTTATCCTTTGGCAAGCACCTTGTGTTGGAAAGACTCTGATATATATATATCCAATTGGATGTAAGGCATCATGAACTATTATTGTTGACATTACCCTTGAGGTAAAAGGTTGGGAGGCAAATCTATAAGCCCCTATCTTTCTCTGTGTCTGATTAAAACTTTGAACCCATAAATATCGCGTGAGTGTTAGCAATTGTGAAAGACTAAATGATAATTGAGTGTGTGGAGTTTGCTAAATCAAAGCTCTGACATAGACTCTTCCTGAAAATAAGATGAATTGTAATTGTTTGATGACTGATAACATGGTTTGTTAGTTTCCAAGAAAGTTTATGATCTATACCTTAACACGTGAATTGCTTGTTACTTGATCATGAAAAGTTTTATGAGATGAGCTATTGTTATGACATATAATGATGCTAGAAAAAGTGATTAGAATTATCATTGATCAAACTTAAGCACTTGCTAGCATTCACACTTCATAAATTATTTATTTTATCATTTACGTACTCGAGGACGAGTAGGAATTACGCTTGGGGATGCTGATACGTCTTCAACGTATCTATAATTTATGAAGTATTCATGTTGTTATATTATCTATCTTGGATGTTTAATGGGATTTATTATACACTTTTATATGATTTTTGGGACTAACCTATTAACCTAGAGCCCAGTGCCAGTTTCTGTTTTCTCCTTGTTTTAGAGTATCGCAGAAAAGGAAAACCAAACGGAGTCCAATTGACGTGCAACATGACGGAGATCATTTTTGGACCAGAACAAGCCCACGGAGTACCGGAAGTAGGCCAGAAGAGTCCTGGGCTGTCCACGAGGGTGGGGGTGCACCCTAGGGGCGCGCGCCCTGCCTCGTGGACAGCCCGGAAACCCCCCTGGCGTGAAATCAACGCCAACACCTCTCATATATACCCAAACTTCCAGAAAGAAACCTAGATCGGGAGTTCTGCCGCCAGAAGCCTCTGTGGCCACGAGAAATCAATCTAGGCCCTCTCCGGCACCCTGCCGGAGGGGGCCATCATCACCGGTGGCCATGGAGGAGTATCCCGGAGAGGCCATCATCGCCATGAAGGCCAAGGATCAGAGGGAGGAGGCCATGGAGTAGGAAGCACAAGGGGGAGAACCTCTCCTCCTCTCTTCCGGTGGCGCCGGAGTGCCATCGGGAGGGGAATCATCGCCACAGTGATCGTCTTCATCAACATCACCATCCTCATATCTTTTACGCGGTCCACTCTCCCGCACCCCGCTGTAATCCCTACTTGAACATGGTGCTTTATGCTACATATTATGATCCAATGATGTGTTGCCATCCTATGATGTTTTGAGTAGATATCTTTTGTCCTTCGGTTGATTGATGATATAGATTGGTACGAGTTGTATGTTTTATTTTGGTGTTGTCCTATGGTGCCCTCCGTGTCGCGCAAGCGTGAGGGATTCCCGCTGTAGGGTGTTGCAATACGTTAATGATTCGCTTATAGTGGGTTGCGTGAGTGACTGAAATGCAAACCTGGGTAAGGGGGTTGTTGCGTATGGGATAAAGAGGACTTGATGCTTTAATGCTATGGTTGGGTTTACCTTAATGATCTTTAGTAGTTGCGGATGCTTGCTAGAGTTCCAATCATAAGTGCATATGATCCGAGTAGAGAAATTATGTTAGCTTATGCCTCTCCCTCATATGAAATTGCAATGACGACTATCGGTCTTGTTAACAATTGCCTAGGACAATTCCGCACACCGATCCACCATTATTTCACACTCGCTATTTATAATATTTAGTAATATATTCTAACTTTATGTTAACAGCACCTACTTTTATATTTTTGCTCTCCGATACCATGCAAAGTTATCCTCTTCATACCCACAACGTAGTTTTATTTCTCGTTGCTAGTTGGAAGCAAACGTTCGGTGTACGTAGAGTCGTATCAGTGGCAGATAGGGCTTGAGAGAATATTGATCTTACCTTTAGCTCCTTGTGGGCTCGACACTCCATACTTATCACTTCCATCTTTGGAAATTGCTACGATGATTCCCTGCACTTGAGGATTATCAGCCCCCCAGTCCAATTTGGTTTGGGATAGGGGGGCTGCGCCCCCTGCCTCCTCTCTTCCACCACTTGGCCCATGAGGCCCATTGCTTCTTCCTCGTATTCCCGTAACTCCCCGGTACCCCCGAAAATGCCCGAATCACTCGGAACCTTTCCGATGTCCGAATATAGTCGTCCAATATATCGATCTTTACGTCTCGACCATTTCGAGACTCCTCGTCATGTCCCCGATCTCATCTGGGACTCCGAACTACCTTCGGTACATCAAATCACATAAACTCATAATACAATGGTCATCGAACTTTAAGCGTGCGGACCCTACGGGTTCGAGAACTACGTAGACATGACCGAGACACGTCACCGGTCAATAACCAGTAGCGGAACCTGGATGCTCATATTGGCTCCCACATATTCTATGAATATCTTTATCGGTCAAACCGCATAACAACATACGTTGTTCCCTTTGTCATCGGTATGTTACTTGCCCGAGGTTCGATCATCGGTATCTCAATACCTATTTCAATCTCGTTACTGGCAAGTCTCTTTACTCGTTCCATGATACATCATCCCGCAACTAACTCATTAGTTGCAATGCTTGCAAGGCTTATAATGATGTGCATTACCGAGTGGGCCCAGAGATACCTCCCCGACAATCAGAGTGACAAATCCTAATCTCGAAATACGCCAACCTAACAAGTACCTTCGGAGACACCTGTAGAGCACCTTTATAATCACCCAGTTACGTTGTGACGTTTGGTAGCACACAAAGTGTTCCTCTGGTGTACGGGAGTTGCATAATCTCATAGTCATAGGAACATGTATAAGTCATGAAGAAAGCAATAGCAACATACTAAACGATCAAGTGCTAAGCTAATGGAATGGGTCAAGTCAATCACATCATTCTCCTAATGATGTCATCCCGTTTATCAAATGACAACTCATGTCTATGGTTAGGAAACTTAACCATCTTTGATCAACGAGCTAGTCAAGTAGAGGCATACTAGTGACACTCTGTTTGTCTATATATTCACACATGTATTATGTTTCCGGTTAATACAATTCTAGCATGGATAATAAACATTTATCATGAAATAAGGAAATAAATAATAACTTTATTATTGCCTCTAGGGCATATTTCCTTCAGTCTCCCACTTGCACTAGAGTCAATAATCTAGTTCACATCGTCATGTGATTTAACACCAATAATTCACATCTTTATGTGATTAGTTCACATCTCCATGTGACTAACACCCAAAGGGTTTACTAGAGTCAATAATCTAGTTCACATCGCTATGTGATTAACACCCAAAGAGTGATCATGTTTTGCTTGTGAGAGAAATTTAGTCAACGGGTCTGCCAAATTCAGATCCGTAAGTATTTTGCAATTTTCTATGTCTACAATGCTCTACACGGAGCTACTCTAGATAATAGCTCCTACTTTAAATATTTATCCAGATTGAGGCTTAGAGTCATCTGGATCAGTGTCAAAACTTGCATCGACGTAACCCTTTACGACGAACCTTTTTTCACTTCCATAATCGAGAAACATATCCTTATTCCACTAAGGATAATTTTGACCGCTGACCAGTGATCTACTCCTAGATCACTATTGTACTCCCTTGCCAAACTCAGTGGTAAGGTATACAATAGATCTGGTTCACAGCATGGCATACTTTATAGAACCTATGGCTGAGGCATAGGGAATGACTTTCATTCTCTTTCTATCTTCTGCCGTGGTCGGGCTTTTAGTCTTACTCAATTTCACACCTTGTAACACAGGCAAGAACTCTTTCTTTGACTGTTCCATTTTGAACTACTTCAAAATCTTGTCAAGGTATGTACTCATTGAAAAAACTTATCAAGCGTCTTGATCTATCTCTATAGATCTTGATGCTCAATATGTAAGCAGCTTCACCGAGGTCTTTCTTTGAAAAACTCCTTTCAAACACTCCTTTATGCTTTGCAGAATAATTCTATATTATTTCCGATCAACGATATGTCATTCACATATACTTATCAGAAATGTTGTAGTGCTCCCACTCACTTTCTTGTAAATAGAGGCTTCACCGTAAGTCTGTATAAAACTATATGCTTTGATCAACTCATCAAAGCGTATATTCCAACTCCGAGATGCTTGCACCAGTCCATAGATGGATCGCTAGAGCTTGCACATTTTGTTAGCACCTTTAGGATCGACAAAACCTTCTGGTTGCATCATATACAACTCTTCTTTAAGAAATCCATTAAGGGATGTAGTTTTGACATCCATTTGCCAAATTTCATAAAATGTGACAATTTGCTAACATGATTCGGACAGACTTAAGCATCGCTACGAGTGAGAAAATCTCATCGTAGTCAACACCTTGAACTTTGTCAAAAAACCATTTTCAACAAGTCTAGCTTTGTAGATAGTAACACTACTATCAGCGTCCGTCTTCCTCTCGAAGATCCATTTATTTTCTATGGCTTGCCGATCATCGGGCAAGTCAACCAAAGTCCACACTTTGTTCTCATACATGGATCCCATCTCAGATTTCATGGCCTCAAACCATTTCGAGGAATCTAGGCTCATCATCGCTTCCTCATAGTTCATAGGTTCGTCATGGTCAAGTAACATGACCTCCAGAACAGGATTACCGTACCACTCTGGTGCAGATCTCTCTCTGGTTGTCCTACGAGGTTCGGTAGTAACTTGATCTGAAGTTACATGATCATCATCATTAGCTTCCTCACTAATTGGTGTAGTGTCGGTGTACAAAAAGAGGGGCGCACTTTTGTACCCCTATACCTGTGCACGGGCAGTCGGAGCCGCGCCCACGGCCACACCAAGCAGAACAGGGGAGGTGAGCCAAGGTAAGACCGAAGCTCAAGATAATCAGAGCAACGCCAGGGCCAAGACCACAAAGAGCAGAGGGACGAAGCAGGTTCCCCCGGCAAGACCCTTGCCGGGGCAGCTCGCCCCACACCAACAGAGCGAGCCACCCTTGAGCCCATGGTCTCAAACATCACGTTGGGCCAGGGCTCGGGAGGCACCTCCATGGTGGCATGCAGATCTTTGTGAAGACAAGGAACACTCAAGATCAGATGAGGATTAGAAGACGACAACCCTCGGCAAGATCCTTGCGAAGGAAGGCCACCAGACCCCCGGTAAGGTCCTTGCCGGGGATGACGGCGCGCCACGGCAAGACCCTTGCCGGGCCACCCGGCAAGGCCCTCACTAAGGACGCCAGCAGGGCCACCGCCAGGCCTGCGCCAACCAAGTTTCCACCGCCGTTCACACGCAGCTGCTAGCCCAACTAGTTGGGCAGGCACCTACGAAGCAGCATGCAGCTTCCAGGCCAACTCAGCAGACGCCTGCGTGGCGGCATGCAAATCTTCATGAAGGCTCAACCACCGCACCCCCTCAGCTGCCTGCTTGCCTGCCTACATGGCACCGCATGCCTCACTGGCCAGGGCGCGTGTCGAAGCGAGGAGGAGCGGCGATGGACGGGATGGGCCTCGCCCCGTCCCCAATAAAGCAAGGGGACACCTAAGCTACGCATTAAATGTGTCTTGTCCTGTAATACGAGCGATAAGCTCAGGGCACTGTGCGCCTTTCCACCTCCTGTATGCCACTGTGGCAGCCCCTTTCGCCTATAAAAGGAGGCCCATGGCATACTGGAGAAGGATTCGGCTCTTTGGATCCACACACTCACCACAGCTAGTTCGAGAGCTCAAGAACTCTCTGAAAAACAGCCACCAAAGCAGGACTAGGGTTTTACGCATCCTCACGGCCCGAACCTGGGTAAACGATCCTTGTGCTGGTTACTAATCCTGCTCTTCTCGCAACCCTGCGCCCCGGCAACCGTAGTAGGGATTCTTGTGATCCCATAGGTGTCGTTTCCCCGACATCTTTGGCGCGCCGGTCACATCTTCGACCACAGGAGCCTCGGTGCCGGCCCTGCTGGCTCCCCCGGCGGCCGTCGCCCACCGGGCGAGCTCCTCCTCCTCCGCGGCCGTCGCGGCCTTGTCCTCCACACCGCCGGCGCTGCCGGCCTCCTCGGCAAGCTGTGCCTCCCTCGCCCTGGTGGCGATGTAGTCCAGTTCCGCCTGGGTGGTGTCCTGGACAAGCAGCTGCTCGGTGTCGGTGTTGACGTACCCCTCGTGCAGAGTATCAAAGAACTGCTGCACCTCGGCATCCTCCGGCTCCTTCCAGCTCGGGTCAGGGTCATGCGCGTTGCAGTCTGGCATCATGGCAATGATATCGGACCGGCGCGAGTTGTTACACAATGGGACCACCCCCGTCGGCAGCTTGAACAGAGGCCCCTTGAGGACCTTGCCGGCCTTCGCGGCGGCCCTCGCGACCTTGCCGGTCCGCTCGACCTCGCCGTCGCGGCCCACATCAAGCTGGAAGAGATGCTGGCAGAAATGGGCGTGTCCCATCACTGTGAAGTTGTGGTCGAGGCCGGGACGAAGCCGCATGATGTCGGCGGGGTTCGTGAAGAGCCAGGTTGGCCTCTCCTTGTTATGCAGTGGAGCGATCCGGCGGCGGATGAAGTCCGCCCCGATCATCTCAAGGGTGAGCCCGGCTTCAGTAAGCCGGAGGATCCTGGTAGTGGCGACCGTGAGCTTCTCGTCGTCAGCATCGACGTCGCTCCAATCGCTTCTGCGGACCAGTGGCGCCCGGCGAACTTCGCAGAACGCCGGCGGGTCCTTCTCCTCGATCCAGCACCACCGGCCCCGCCATTCTTCCCACCTCTCCTTCATGGCGCCCTCCGGATATGCTCCCTTGGACCTTGAGACCCAGGCGATGCAACCGGAGATGGCGCCCCCTGGTTGGATCCGAGGGGAGAAGTAATGGCGAAAGAGCGTCGTGTTGGGGTGCACCACGGCGAAGCCCTCGTAGAGATGCGCGAAAAGGGCCATGCATGCCACCGCATTCGGAGTGAAATCCAGGAGGCGGAAGCCAAAGGTATGCATGACGTCGCTGAAGAAATCGGAGAAGGGAGGACAGAGCCCGCAGGAAAAGTAATCGACAAAGAAGGGGTACCGATTTGGGGCAGCCTCGGCGCAGTCGGCGGGGATGACGCGCGTGGCTGGATGCCCCGAATTCTCCCCCCCCCCCCGTCTTCACCCCCCACAGGGGCCTGAAGGAGTCCCGAAGCTCGAACACGTCAACTGTCGAGGGGAAGAAGGCGGACTGCGTCCGCTGCACCGCCAGCGCACTCTCCGGCGGCTCCGCGGCTCCGGCGTCCTTGGCCACTCCCTTGCCCTTGGTGGATTTTGGCGCCATGGTGGCTGGGGGAGGAGAGCAAGACAGAGGGCGGCGGAAGCGCAACGGCGGCGAGCAGGAGCGAAGCTTGGAGAAGAAGAGGAAGACGAGCAGAGGTTTCCGAGATTGGGGTTGCGCGAAGGGTAAAAGGAACAATGCGCTCGCGGTTATCCCTTTTTATGGGGAAGGTGGGGGTCGCGCTGCCCATTTACTGTGATGTGACGCATGCGTGCGGAAACCGCCCCATGCATGCCGCCCACGTCACGTGCACCCCTCCACGCCACGTCGCGCCGCGCGCGGGTCGTGGGAAGCGCAGCGCGCGAAAAGTTTTACCGCGGTAAAAACCGCCCCGCCTGCTCGCGCACCGTTTTGGGCCTGGCCCAACAACGTGTCGCGCTTATGTGTGGCCCAGGCCCGGGGGCTCCTGTCGGTGTACAAAAAGAGGGGCGCACTTTTGTACCCCCATACCTGTGCACGGGCAGTCGGAGCCGCGCCCACGGCCACACCAAGCAGAACAGGGGAGGTGAGCCAAGGTAGGACCGAAGCCCAAGATAATCAGAGCAATGCCAAGGCCAAGACCACAAAGAGCAGAGGGACGAAGCAGGTTCCCCCGGGAAGACCCTTGCCGGGCAGCCTCAGCAGCCCCGGCAAGACCCTTGCCGGAGCAGCTCGCCCCACACCAACAGAGCGAGCCACCCTTGAGCCCACTGTCTCCAATATCACGTTGGGCCAGGCCTCGGGAGGCACCTCCGTGGTGGCATGCAGATCTCTGTGAAGACAAGGAACACTCAAGATCAGCTGAGGATTAGAAGACGACAACCCTCGGCAAGATCCTTACCGAGGAAGGCCACCAGACCCCCGGTAAGGTCCTTGCCGGGGACGACGGCGCGCCACGGCAAGACCCTTGCCGGGCCAACCGGCAAGACCCTTGCCGGGCCACCCGGCAAGGCCCTCACCAAGGACGCCAGCAAGGCCACCGCCAGGCCTGCGCCAACCAAGTTTCCACCGCCATTCACACGCAGCTGCCAGCCCAACCAGTTGGGCAGGCACCTACGCGGCAGCATGCAGCTTACAGGCCAACTCAGCAGACGACTGCGTGGCGGCATGCAGATCTTCGTGAAGGCTCCACCACTGCACCACCTCAACTGCATGCCTGCCTACATGGCACCACATGCCTCACTGGCCAGGGCACGTGTCGAAGCGAGGAGGAGCGGCGACGGATGGGACGGGCCTCGCCCCCGTCCCCAATAAAGCAAGGGGACACCTAAGCTACGCATTAAATGCGTCTTGTCCTGTAATACAAGCGATAAGCTCAGGGCACTGTGCGCCTTTCCACCTCCTGTATGCCACTGTGGCAGCCCCTTTCGCCTATAAAAGGAGGCCCATGGCATTCTAGAGAAGGATTCGGCTCTTTGGATCCACACACTCACCACAGCTAGTTCGAGAGCTCAAGAACTCTCTGAAATAAACCCACCAAAGCAGGACTAGGGTTTTACGCATCCTCGCGGCCCGAACCTGGGTAAATGATCCTTGTGCTGGTTACTAATCCTGCTCTTCTCTCAACCCTGCGCCCTAGCAACCGTAGTAGGGATTCTTGTGATCCCATAGGTGTCGTTTCCCCGACATGTAGGCATCACAGGAACCGGTTTCTGTGATGAACTATTTTCCAATAAGGGAGCAGGTACTGTTACCTCATCAAGTTCTACTTTCCTCCCACTCACTTCTTTCGAGAGAAACTCCTTCTCTAGAAAGGATCCATTCTTGGCAACGAATGTCTTGCCTTCAAATCTGTGATAGAAGGTGTACCCAACAGTTTCCTTTGGGTGTCCTATGAAGACACATTTCTCCAATTTGGGTTCGAGCTTATCAGGTTGAAGCTTTTTCACATAAGCATCGCAGCCCCAAACTTTAAGAAACGACAACTTTGGTTTCTTGCCAAACCACAATTCATAAGGCGTCATCCCAACGGATTTTGATGGTGCCCTATTTAACGTGAATGCAGCTGTCTCTAATGCATAACCCCAAAACGATAGTGGTAAATCGGTAAGAAACATCATAGATTGCACTATATCCAATAAAGTACGGTTATGACGTTCGGACACACCATTATGGTGTGGTGTTCCAGGTGGCATGAATTTGTGAAACTATTCCACATTGTTTCAAATGAAGGCCAAACCCGTAACTCAAATATTCTCCTCCACGATCAAATCGTAGAAACTTTATTTTTCTTGTTATGATGATTTTCCACTTCACTCTGAAATTATATGAACTTTTCAAATGTTCAGACTTATGTCTCATCAAGTAGATATACCCATATCTGCTCAAATCATCTGTGAAGGTCAGAAAATAACGATACCCGCCGCGAGCCTCAACAATCATCAGATCGCATACATCAGTATGTATTATTTCCAATAAGTCAGTTGCTCGCTCCATTGTTCCGGAGAACGGAGTCTTTAGTCATCTTGCCCATAAGGCATGGTTCGCAAGCATCAAGTGATTCATAATCAAGTGATTCCAAAATCCCATCAGCATGGAGTTTCTTCATGCGCTTTACACCAATATGACCTAAACGGTAGTGCCACAAATGAGTTGCACTATCATTATTAACTTTGCATCTTTTGGCTTCAATATTATGAATATGTGTATCACTATGATCGAGATCCAACAAACCATTTTCATTGGGTGTATGACCATAGAAGGTTTTATTCATGTAAATAGAACAACAATTATTCTCTAACTTAAATGAATAACCTATTGCAATCAACATGATCAAATCATATTCATGCTCAATGCAAACACCAAATAACACTTATTTAGGTTCAACACTAATCCCGAAAGTGTAGGGAGCGTGCGATGATGATCATATCAATCTTGGAACCACTTCCAATACACATCGTCACTTCACCCTTAACTAGTCTCTGTTCATTCTGCAACTCCCGTTTCGAGTTACTACTCTTAGCAACTGAACCAGTATCAAATACCGAGGGGTTGCTACGAACACTAGTAAAATACACATCAATAATTTGTATATCAAATATACCTTTGTTCACTTTGCCATCCTTCTTATCCGCCAAATACTTGGGGCAGTTTCGCTTCCAGTGACCAGTCCCTTTGCAGTAGAAGCACTTAGTCTCAGGCTTAGGTACAGACTTGGGCTTCTTCACTTGAGTAGCAACTTGCTTGACGTTCTTCTTGAAGTTCCCCTTCTTCCCTTTGCCCTTTTCTTGAAACTAGTGGTCTTGTCAACCATCAACACTTGATGTTTTTCTTGATTTCTACCTTCGTCGATTTCAGCATCACGAAGAGCTTGGGAATCGTTTCCGTTTATCCCTTGCATATTATAGTTCATCACGAAGTTCTAGTAACTTGGTGATAGTGACTAGAGAACTCTGTCAATCACTATCTTATCTGGAAGATTAACTCCCACTTGATTCAAGTGATTGTAGTACTCAGACATTCTGAGCACATGCCCACTAGCTGAGCAATTCTCCTCCATCTTGTAGGCAAAGTACTGTCAGAGGTCTCATACCTCTCGACACGGGCATGAGTATGAAATACCAATTTCAACTCTTGGAACATCTTATATGCTTTGTGGCGTTCAAAATATTTTTGAAGCCCCAGTTCTAAGTCGTAAAGCATGGTGCACTAAACTATCAATTAGTTATCATACCGAGCTTTGTCAAACGTTCATAACGTCTGCATCTGCTCCTGCAATAGGTCTGTCACCTAGCGGTGCATCAAGGACATAATTCTTCTGTGCAGCAATGAGGATAATCCTCAGATCACGGATCCAATCTGCATCATTGCTACTAACATCTTTCAACTTAGTTTTCTCTGGGAACATATCAAAAAGAATAAAATAGGGGAGCTAAACGCGAGCTATTGATCTACAACATAGATATGCTAATACTACCAGGACTAAGTTCATGATAAATTAAAGTTCAATTAATCATATTACTTAAGAACTCCCACTTAGATAGACATCCCTCTAATCATCTAAGTGATCACGTGATCCAAATCAACTAAACCATAACCGATCATCACGTGAAATGGAGTAGTTTTCAATGGTGAACATCACTATGTTGATCATATCTACTATATGATTCATGCTCGACCTTTCGGTCTCAGTGTTCCGAGGCCATATCTGCATATGCTAGGCTCGTCAAGTTTAACCTGAGTATTCTGCGTGTGCAAAACTGGCTTGCACCCGTTGTAGATGGACGTAGAGCTTATCACACCTGATCATCACGTGGTGTCTGGGCACGACGAACTTTGGCAATGGTGCATACTCAGGGAGAACACTTTTATCTTGAAATTTAGTGAGAGGTCATCTTATAATACTACCGACAATCAAAGCAAGATAAGATGCATATAAGATAAACATCACATGCAATCAATATAAGTGATATGATATGGCCATCATCATCTTGTGCTTGTGATCTCCATCTCCGAAGCACCGTCATGATCACCATCGTCACCGGCGCGGCACCTTGATCTCCATCGTAGCATCGTTGTCGTCTCGCCAACTATTGCTTCTACGACTATCGCTACCGCTTAGTGATAAAGTAAAGCAATTACAGGGCGATTGCATTGCATACAATAAAGCGACAACCATATGGCTCCCGCCAGTTGCCGATAACTCGGTTACAAAACATGATCATCTCACACAAGCAAATATAGCATCATGTCTTGACCATATCACATCACAACATGCCCTGCAAAAATAAGTTAGACGTCCTCTACTTTGTTGTTGCAAGTTTTACGTGGCTGCTACGGGCTGAGCAAGAACCGTTCTTACCTACGCATCAAAACCACAACGATAGTTCGTCAAGTTAGTGATGTTTTAACCTTCTCAAGGACCGGGCGTAGCCACACTCGGTTCAACTAAAGTTGGAGAAACTCACACCCGCCAGCCACCTGTGTGCAAAGCACGTCGGTAGAACCAGTCTCGCGTAAGCGTACGCGTAATGTCGGTCCGGGCCGCTTCATCCAACAATACCGCCGAACCAAAGTGTGACATGCTGGTAAGCAGTATGACTTGTATCGCCCGCAACTCACTTGTGTTCTACTCGTGCATATAACATCAACGCATAAAACCTGGCTCTGATACCACTGTTGGGGAACGTAGTAATTTCAAAAAATTTCCTACGCACACGCAAGATCATGGTGATGCATAGCAACGAGAGGGGAGAGTGTGTCCACGTCCCTCGTAGACCGAAAGCGGAAGCGTTAGCACAACACGGTTGATGTAGTCGTACGTCTTCACGATCCGACCAATCAAGTACCGAACACACGGCACCTCCGAGTTCAGCACACGTTCAACTCGATGACGTCCCTCGAACTCCGATCCAGCCGAGCTTTGAGGGAGAGTTCTGTCAGCACGACGGCGTGGTGATGAAGATGATGTTCTACCGACGCAGGGCTTCGCCTAACCACCACTACGATATGACCGAGGTGGATTATGGTGGAGGGGGGCACCGCACAGGGCTAAGAGATCCAAGGGATCAATTGTTGTGTCTATGGGGTGCCCCCCTCCTCCGTATATAAAGGGGGGAGGAGGAGAGGGCCGGCCAAGGGGAGGAGGCGTGCCCAAGGGGGGCAATCCTACTCCAAGTAGGATTCCCCCTCTTTCCTAGTCCAAGTAGGAGAGGGGAAGGAAGGGAAGGAGAAGGAGAAGGAAGGAGAGGGAGGAAAAGGAGGAAAGGGGGCCGGCCCCCTAGTCCAATTCGGTTTGGGCTAGGGGGGCCGCGCGCCCTGCCTCCTCTCTTCCACCACTTGGCCCATGAGGCCCATTGCTTCTTCCTCGTATTCCTTTAACTCCCCGGTACCCCCGAAAATACCCGAATCACTCGGAACCTTTCAGATGTCCGAATATAGTCGTCCAATATATCGATCTTTACGTCTCGACCATTTCGAGACTCCTCGTCATGTCCCCGATCTCATCCGGGACTCTGAACTACCTTCGGTACATCAAATCACATAAACTCATAATACAATCGTCATCGAACTTTAAGCGTGCGGACCCTACGGGTTCGAGAACTATGTAGACATGACCGAGACACGTCTCCGGTCAATAACCAATAGCGGAACCTGGATGCTCATATTGGCTCCCACATATTCTACGAAGATCTTTATCGGTCAAACCGCATAACAATATACGTTGTTCCCTTTGTCATCGGTATGTTATTTGTCCGAGATTCGATCGTCGGTATCTCAATACCTAGTTCAATCTCGTTACCGGCAAGTCTCTTTACTCGTTCCGTGATACATCATCCCGCAACTAACTCATGAGTTGCAATGCTTGCAATGCTTATAATGATGTGCATTACCGAGTGGGCCCAGAGATACCTCCCCGACAATCGGAGTGACAAATCCTAATCTCGAAATATGCCAACCCAACAAGTACCTTCGGAGACACCTGTAGAGTACCTTTATAATCACCCAGTTACGTTGTGACGTTTGGTAGCACACAAAGTGTTCTTCCGGTAAACGGGAGTTGCATAATCTCATAGTCATAGGAACATGTATAAGTCATGAAGAAAGCAATAGCAACATACTAAACGATCAAGTGCTAAGCTAATGGAATGGGTCAAGTCAATCACATCATTCTCCCAATGATGTGATCCCGTTTATCAAATGACAACTCATGTCAATGGTTAGGAAACTTAACCATCTTTGATCAACGAGCTAGTCAAGTAGAGGCATACTAGTGACACTCTGTTTGTCTATATATTCACACATGTATTATGTTTCCGGTTAATACAATTCTATCATGAACAATAAACATTTATCATGGAATAAGAAAATAAATAATAACTTTATTATTGCCTCTAGGGCATATTTCCTTCAATACATATGTCTATGTACCGTCTATGATGCTAATTTCGAAAGGTTATAGTTGTTGCATGTGAAACTTGGTGTTGGTGCAGTTGTGTAATGGGGTAGCTGAGTGCTGAAGCTATATGATGTTGTGCTCTGATGTATTTCAATTATGAAAATAAAATATATTGTGTGCTTAATATGAAATGTCAATTAGATTAACAAATGGATTATTAATAATAGGATAATAAGCTTGCTAATTGGGTTTTTCTATTGCAAACGGTTATTGAGAAAACACCATGGGCGATGACCTCAGGCAACGCACACAGTTTGTAGGAATAAACCGTGTTGGATTAATGAACAGTCACACACGACATCCTCTTGAAAACTATTTGCGTTACGCCACCTGGCACAAACATTTACCACATAAAAACTGTGTGTGATGGACAGCCTTTGCCACACAGTTTCTTCTACGCACTGTGTGTATGCATTCAATAATGCAAACGATAAAATTGTTAATACCATGTGCAATGGAAACGCTATCACAAATGATTTAACGGGGAAAATTGTGTGCGATGTACCTGCGAACAGAAACGTTTTCCTTGGAGCGACTGTGTGGGATGTATATACGAACAGAAACGTTTAGCGAGGACTGAATGTATGGGATGAACTTACGACCGGAAACAATTTCGTCTATATAATTGAATTTTTTTTACCACTATTGTACGTATAACCGTATTTGATCGCTCGCCGGTCGCACACGACCTCATTTTGCCAAGCGTGTGTGCCAGGAGGGCATATCCCCGACGGTTTCTGGGTCGTGTGGGGAGGACCCTCCTATCGCAGTCACTCACTAGGCGACGGTTCCAAATGCTGTCGCAGAAAGTGGTTAAAAACCGTTTGTATAACACCTCGCTATACTAGTGGCGATGATGAGCAGAGACTCACGATCATGTGACCCCGTCGCCCCATCTCGAGGAAATACGGTAAGGGCCAGGCCCAACCCTCTCTCTAGGGCGGTCTACCTGCCCGGCTGTGCCTCGTAGTTATCTCGCGGGTACCCTCCAGGTCAACCCGACTTCAGTAACTCTCGCAGGTACCCCTCGGGGCTGACCCGACTTCAACAATGTTCTAAAGTAAAGTCCAGGTAACCGTGTGCCCATAACATCAAGGGGGAATCAGAGGAATCGAATCCACTTCATGTAAACGTCCAGGTGAACTTAGGAGGAATCACCCTCTCGAGGTTCACACTTGAGGTGTTGCACGACAGAGTTGCATCGGGAGTGGTGAAGGAGGAATCACCCTCGATAGACCACGACCAATTAGCTACACTATAGAGTTATTATCAGGGGTGCATTACGAGGTATCACCCTCGACACTCGATAGTGGATCTATAGAGTCATACAACTAAGGGGGGTGAGGTGATGTGTTAGTCTCTGGACGTCGATCACGTTGATCGAGTCATCGGTTGTAGCGACCAGACCTCAAACAGTCTGTGCTGGTGTGCACCAGTGTCATCCCTGGATCAGTAATGCTGACACGCACAGTACAAATGGAGGATTTATAACAGAGTAACAATCACACACTTATTACAACGAATATCTCAAAAAAATAATAAGTATGATAAATATGGCTTAAGGTCATCTAAATACGATAACAGCGGAAGGCTTCGAAGATAAGTGAGTCCATCAACTCCAACGGCATCACTGAGTATAAGACCACGACCTAAGGCACCTTACTCGTCGTCTGAAAAGTCTGCAACATGAAACGTTGCAGCCCGAAAACGGGTCAGCACATGGAATATGTTGGCAATGTAACACATGGAGAATAATGAACATAATAATACTATACTACATGCATATATGGCTGGTGGAAAGCTCTATGGTTACAGTTTTGCGGAAAGCCAATTTTTCCCTACTGCAAAGGAATAAATTTTATTTAACTATCATGGTGGTTGTGAAACATTGAGAAGGTACCTCCAACTCAATCCCAATTAAGTATCATCATTAACCCAACAAAATTAATTAAAGTAACATGGTGATGAGATTCACATGATAATCCAAGTACTAGATACTCAAGTTGTCCATAACCGGGGACACGGCTAACCATGATTAGTTTGTACACTCTGCAGAGGTTTGTGCACTTTTCCCCACAAGACTCGATCGCCTCCGCTTGATTCTCGCACTGCATGATGTTTGAGAAACGGATGACCGAGACACAGTCTTTCAGAAGCGTAAACTCTCTACTCTGGGTAGACCGTACCACCTACATCCCCTACATATGCTAGTCTACCTCTTCAAGAGCTCACACAACTTAATCAACTATGCTAGAGCCCATAATAGCTTGTGGCTGCACATGGAAGTTTCTAGCATGAATAATCTCATGATCCCTTTGAGCCTGGGTGGCGGTCCATAGGATGATCACACGGGTACTCCGGGATATCCAAAAAATACAGGCAGCACTGGGTTCTCCAGGTGCCTCAATCCACCCAGATGTGAGTTTTAGTTGCCACCTTAAGTAAACCATTAGTTAACAATCTCACAACTGTCGTGAATATCTCTCAAACCCAATCCACGTCTACGAGTATAGCATGGCAATATAAGCAAACGTAGAAGTAACTCCCAAGGGTTTGATAAATAAAACAGGTAATAGGTACTACCTCAACTACTTCCCAATACCCACAATTTAATTAGATCCTAACCATGCAATGTTTGAGGATTGATCTAATGCAATAAAAACTGGGTATGGAAAAGTATGATCAAAGTGTTACTTGCCTTGCTGATGATCCGCGTAACCTAGAGATTCGAAGTAACAAGCGGCGCACTCCGGGTACTCTATCGCAAACAAACAAGCAAACAATAAGTACTCATCTAATGCACAGGCAAAACTCGAATAAAAGATCCAACCAGAAAGTTCAACTTAAGAACTCCGGTTTGCAAAAAGAATCAAATCGAACGAAGCAACGAAAATCAAATGGCGAAAGAAACAAGCTTCGTTTACTACTCTGGATCTAGGTCAAATTTTACAGTAGCAAAAACTTATTTGAGTAGGTTAAACGGAAAGATAATTTCGAGACGTAACTCTAGGCGCTTGAATCGCCTGATTCCGATAAACGAGCGAAAAGTTAAACGAAAACGAAGATCTGATCGGAAATCGCGATCTGGAATAATCGCGGAAAATCCGACGAAAAAGAAAAACTGACGAACAGTTAAACGAACGGACGTTCGTTAACAGCGACAATCCGACGAACACGTTCGTTAAAACGAACGGGTCGGTGAACGTTCACTAAATAATAAAACCGAAAAAAATAAACCGATCTATAAAAAACTAGGGTTTAGAAAAATAAATAAACCGAATCGGTTTTTTTTTTAAAACCGGACTCGGCGGCGGCGGCTTCGGCTACCTTGGCGGGTAGCTCCGGCGGGGCGGCGGGGCTCGGGCGAGGCTCGGGCGGCGGCGGGGTGACGGCGGGAGGCGGCGGGCGGCGGCGCACGGCTGCGGGGCGGCGGCGTGAGCGGCGGCGGCGCGGGCGCTCCTGCGGGCGGCGGCGGGTGCGGGTCGGGGGCGGCGAGGGTGAGGAGGGGTGGGGTATATAAGGAGGGGGAGGGGTAGCGTGGAGGAGGGGGCAAGGCGGCGGCGGGCGGCGTCTCCGAGCGGGACTCGGGCGGCGCGGCGGCGTGCTCGGGAGGGAGACGAGGGAGGTGGGCCGGCCTGGCTCGGCTGGGCCTCGGCCCGGTCGGGCGCGGGTTTTTTTTAAAAAAAATCGCCGAATCTAAAAAAAATCACAGAAAAATAAATAAAAATCCAAAAATGTTAAAACAAATTTTCCCCGTCTAATTAAAATAATTAGAATAAGGTGAGCATTTTCTTGGCCCAAAAATGTAGTTTTGAAAACGTGCAATTTTTTTGATGCAATTAAAATTGCAAATAAAATCCGAATAAAATCCAATAATTGATTTTAATATTTTTCCTCCAATATTTCAATTATTTTGGAGAAGTCATATTTTCTCCTCTCATTTATTTTAATATGAAATATTTTTCGGAGATAAAAATAATTAAAACCAAAAATCCTCGTTTTATTATTTGATAAAAATCAAATATGAAAAATCGGGAAAATCCCCAACTCTCTCCGAGGGTCCTTGAGTTGCTTAGGATTTATCGAGGATTTGCCAAAATGCAATAAAATATGCTATGCAATGATGATCTAATGTATAACATTCCAAATTGAAAATTTGGGATGTTACAAACCTACCCCCTTAAGATGAATCTCGCCCTCGAGATTCGGGTTGGCTAGAAAATAGGTGAGAGTGGTTCTTCCGTAGATCTTCCTCTCGCTCCCAGGTGGCTTCATCTTCCGTATGGTGACTCCACTGGACTTTGCAAAACTTGATAACCTTACTGCGGGTGACTCGGCTGGCATACTCAAGAATCTTAACTGGTTTCTCCTCATAGGTCAAATCACTTTCCAGTTGAATCGCTTCCAGTGGCACTGTATCTCTCAGTGGTATCTCAGCCATCTCTGCGTGGCACTTCTTCAACTGGGAAACGTGAAATACATCATGAACTCCTGACAATCCTTCAGGCAATTCCAGCTTGTAGGCAACTTCTCCCATACGTTCCAAAACTCTGTATGGTCCTACAAAACGAGGCGCCAACTTTCCCTTAACTCCAAAGCGCTTTACTCCTCGAAGTGGTGATACTCGAAGATAAACTCTGTCTCCGACTTCGTGAACTGTCTCCTTACGTTTTGAATCCGCATAACTCTTCTGTCTGGACTGGGCTACCTTGAGCCTATCGCGAATCAACCTCACTTTCTGTTCAGACTCCTTAATCAAATCTGGTCCAAACAACTGACGGTCTCCAACTTCGTCCCATAACAATGGTGTTCTACACCTCCTTCCGTACAAAGCTTCGAAAGGGGCCATCTTCAAACTGGTTTGATAACTGTTGTTGTAAGAAAACTCTGCATATGGCAAATTGTCGTCCCAACTAGATCCATAATCTAGCGCATAAGCTCTCAACATGTCTTCCAAAATCTGATTGACTCTCTCGGTCTGTCCATCTGTCTGTGGGTGAAAGGCTGTACTGAATTCTAGCCTGGTTCCCAAAGTCTCATGTAACTGATTCCAAAACTTCGAGGTAAACTGGGTTGCTCTATCTGATACAATGGTCCTCGAACTCCATGCAAACATACGATTCTGGTCATGTATATCTTTGCCAACTTAGCACTGGTGTAAGTGGTCTTCACTGGGATGAAATGAGCTACTTTCGTCAAACGGTCGACTACAACCCATATTGAGTCATAGCCTGAACGAGTCCTGGGCAATCCCGTGATAAAATCCATGCCTAGTTTATCCCACTTCCATTCGGGTATCGGCAATGGTTGTAGCAATCCCGCTGGCTTCTGATGTTCTGCCTTCACTCTCTGACATACATCACAAACTGCTACATACTCCGCAATATCCTTCTTCATTCCGGTCCACCAGAAAGTATTCTTCAAATCCAAATACATCTTGGTATTTCCTGGGTGAATCGAGTACGGTGAATCATGGGCCTCTTGCAAAATCAACTTCCTGATCTCCGGATCATTGGGCACATAAACGCGGTCCTCAAACCATAAGGTATCGTGCTCATCCTCACGAAATCCCTTGGCTTTTCCTTTGCTCAACTTTTCCTTTATCTCGTCAATCTCCTTGTCTGTCTTCTGAGCTTCTCTGATCTTTTCCATCAAGGTAGACTGAATCTCCAACATTGCTAAATAGCCTCTTGGAACTATCTCCAAACATAGCTCGCGAAGATCCTCGGCTAACCCCCGGGGTAACTCTCCTGTCATGAGTGTGTTGACATGGCTCTTGCGGCTCAACGCGTCTGCTACTACGTTAGCCTTCCCTGGGTGATAATGCAATCTCATATCATAGTCCTTAATAAGCTCCAACCATCTCCTCTGCCTGAGAGTTAACTCCTTCTGCGTGAAAATGTACTTCAAACTCTTGTGATCCGTGTACACCTCACAATGGTTTTCGATGAGAAAATGTCTCCATGTCTTCAACGCATGCACTACGGCTACTAATTCCAAATCATGCGTGGCATAATTCTTCTCATGGGGTTTAAGTTGTCGTGAAGCATATGACACAACTCTTCCTTCCTGCATAAGCACTGCTCCAAGTCCTCGACGAGAAGCGTCGCAATAAACTTCATAATCCTTGCGTTGATCTGGCAGAATCAACACTGGTGATGTAACCAATCGTTTCTTCAACTCTTGGAAACTAGCTTCACATTCCTCAGTCCAATTGAACTTGGTGTCCTTCTTCAATAGCTCAGTCATGGGTTTTGCAATCTTTGAGAAATTCTCAATAAACCTCCGGTAGTATCCTGCAAGTCCAAGAAAACTCCGGATCTCTCCAACTGACGTGGGTGATTCCCAACTTGTTACCGTGTCAACTTTGGCGGGGTCTACTGCTATTCCTTCTCCGGATATAACATGTCCGAGGAATCCAACTTCCTTCAGCCAAAATTCACATTTGCTGAACTTGGCGTATAACTGATGTTCTCTGAGCTTCTCAAGTACCAAACGCAAATGCTCCTTATGCTCTTCTTCATTCTTGGAATAGACTAAAATATCGTCAATGAACACCACGACGAACTTATCCAAAAACTCCATAAACACTTTGTTCATCAGGTTCATGAAATAGGCAGGTGCGTTAGTCAGACCAAATGACATAACGGTATACTCATATAGCCCATATCTGGTGGTAAAAGCCGTCTTAGGTATATCCTGCTCTCGAATCTTTAACTGATGGTATCCTGATCGTAGATCGATCTTGGAAAATACTTTAGCTCGTTGTAGGCGGTCAAACAAATCATTGATCATCGGCAGTGGGTACTTGTTTTTGATGGTCACTTCATTCAATCCACGGTAATCAACAACCATCCTCAACGATCCATCTTTCTTCTCCACTAGAAGTACTGGTGATCCCCAAGGTGACGAACTTGGGCGAATATAGCCTTTATCCAATAACTCCTTAATCTGCTTCTTAATCTCCTCCAAATCTTTTGCGGGCATCCTGTACGGTCTCTTAGATATTGGCCCTGTGCCTGGCAAAAGTTCAATCAAGAACTCAATGTCTCTATCCGGTGGCATGCCTGGCAACTCTTCTGGAAATACATCCGGGTAATCCTTCACCACTGGTACTTCCTCCTGTACAACTCCTGATAAGGAATTCACTTGAGTCCTCTTCGGCACATGCCGGGATACATACTTAATCCTTCTTCCTTCTGGGGTGGTAAGCAAAATCGACTTACTGGCGCACTCAATGTTCCCTTCATACTTTGATAACCAATCCATGCCTAATATCACATCCAATCCTTGCGATTCCAATATTATTAGGTCTGAGGGAAACAGGTAGTTACCAATCCTTAATGGTAACCGTTCACACCATAAACTAGCCATATACTCTGCTCCTGGCGAGGTTACTAACATGGGTGACCTAAGGGCTTGGGTTGGCAGTTTATACTTATCCACAAATCCCCTTGATATGTATGAATGCGATGCACCAGTATCAAAAAGAACGAGTGCAGTAAATGACTTAACCATAAACTTACCTATTACTGCATCAGGCTGTGCTTCAACCTCTTCCACGCTCACGTGGTTCACATGTCCTTTGTTGAAAGGGTTCGGCTTCTTCCCAGAGCTTCCATTGCCATTTCCATTCTGGGCTTCAGGACAATCAGTTGCATAATGTCCAGTCTTCTGGCACTTGAAACAAGTAATGTGACTTAGATCCCTCTTGGCTGGGGTTGAAGGGTTGGTGCGGTTCTGTCCGTTGCTTCCTCCATTCCCATTACCATTCTTGGAGCCATTATGGTTGTGCGAACTACCTCCTCCATGGGTATGCTGAAACTGTCCTCCCGGTTTCGGGGCAAAACGTGGCTTCTGCTGAGCTCCAGAATTATAGTTCCCTTGTCCATACTTCCTCTTACGGTTCTCAATCTGCTGTTGCTTCCCTTCAATCATGAGTGCTCTATCTACCAACTCCTGGTAGTTGTTGAAGGTTGCTACCATTAGTTGCATGCTCAGCTCATCATTCAATCCTTCGAGGAACTTCTCCTGCTTGGCTGCATCTGTAGCAACGTCATCTGGTGCATAACGTGCTAACTTACTGAAATCCTCCACATACTGGCCTACGGTGCGTCCTCCTTGGCGTAGGTTACGAAACTCACGCTTCTTCATGGCCATAGCTCCTGCTGAAACATGGGCTGTACGGCAAGCTTGCTGAAACTGGTCCCATGTGACAGTGCCAATAGGGTGTGTGGCTGTGTAATTCTCCCACCATGATGCTACGGGTCCATCAAGCTGATGTGCGGCAAAACGCACTCTTTCCGCATCTGTGCATCCTGCAGTGGCCAACTCCCTTCCAACTTTGCGGAGCCAATCATCTGCAACAATCGGCTCGGTGCTGCTGGAAAACACCGGCGGATTTAGCCTCAAGAAACGGGCTAAGTGATCAACAGGTGGTGGTGGTGGGTTGTTGTTGTTGTTGTTGCCTTGGTTCTGTACTAACACTTGCATCAGGGCATTCTGTTGCTGAATCAACTGGGTGATCTCTGGTGGGAAAACAAATCCGGTGTCGCGTCTCGGAGGCATCTGATAGGTTAGAAAAGATGAGAGTTTAGAATAGAATGAGGTCTAGAGGGAAAACACTACCCATATGCTCATGAGACAAACACAATCAATATCACTCAATCAATTCAAACAAGGCATACAATCGATCTAACTAGCGTTACAAAAGTGCTTGAACTATACTATTATATGGGGGGAAACTACTACTGATATGGTGGTCTACTAGAAATTCTGATCAGTCGAAGACTCCATGATATCTGCTCCAGCTTCATCAACAAAGTCATCTTCACTGGGGTCCGAGTCGGTGTCGTCGATGATGATGTAGTTATCCGGGCAAGCGCATTCATCATCTTCTGCTTTTGGCACTGGATTTCCCATGAATACTCCAATCTTCTTCTCCAGGTCGTCATTCTTCCCTACTAGTGCGACGATTTCCTCCAAATAATCCTCGCGTGTAGCCTTGAGTTCTTCCTCCAGCTCCTTGATCTTCGTCAATGCCTTCTTTAGATCTATCTTGTCTGAGCACATCTGGTTCTCCTGGCGACGAATGTGTTGGTTTTGCTCCTGGATGAAAGCTGCAATTGATCCATCCTTCTTGGTGCTGATCATCTCCCATTGCTCGTCTCGGCGTCCACAAATCTGATAAATAGTATCTTTAAGCTCCCTGTGGTAGACTTATCCAATGCGTCCCATAGCGAATGTGGGCTGCCATGCTCTTCACTAAACTCCAGGTTGGTGCTTCAAAAGCCAATTTTATAGGCTCAGTGACTGGCGCAAACGTCCTTCCTGGAACTTGAACTTGAATCTTCCAGCTCTCCTCTTCAGGTAATGTGGCGTTGTAGGTTCCGGTGATGCTTGGTATTCCTATGTTCAAGTACTTAGTGACTTCCTTCAAGTGTCTTCCAAAAGGCGTATCTTCATCTGGTTGCATGAACTTGCTCCTTGCATCCGCCATTCCTAAAAGAGTAGAAAGTGGAGAGGGGTCAGAAATGAGAAGAGAGAAGTGTTCTAGGGTTTAAGCTTAGTGGTCGTGTCCTACAGCCAGCGTGTGCTCTGATACCACCTTTGTAGCGACCAGACCTCAAACAGTCTGTGCTGCTGTGCACCAGTGTCATCCCTGGATCAGTAATGCTGACACGCACAATACAAATGGAGGATTTATAACAGAGTAGCAATCACACACTTATTACAACGAATATCTCAAAAGAGAATAAGTATGATAAATATGGCTTAAGGCCATCTAAATACGATAACAGCGGAAGGCTTCGAAGATAAGTGAGTTCATCAACTCCAACGGCATCACTCAGTATAAGACCATGACCTAAGGCACCTTACTCGCCGTCTGAAAAGTCTGCAAGATGAAACGTTGCAGCCCGAAAACGGGTCAGCACATGGAATATGCTGGCAATGTAACACATGGAGAATAATGAACATAATAATACTATACTACATGCATATATGGCTGGTGGAAAGCTCTATGGTTACAGTTTTGCGAAAAGCCAATTTTTCCCTACTGCAAAGGAATAAATTTTATTTAACTATCATGGTGGTTGTGAAACATTGAGAAGGTACCTCCAACTCAATCCCAATTAAGTATCATCATTAACCCAACAAAATTAATTAAAGTAACATGGTGATGAGATTCACATGATAATCCAAGTACTAGATACTCAAGTTGTCCATAACCGGGGACACGGCTAACCATGATTAGTTTGTACACTCTGCAGAGGTTTGTGCACTTTTCCCCACAAGACTCGATCGCCTCCGCTTGATTCTCGCACTGCATGATGTTTGAGAAACGGATGACCGAGACACAGTCTTTCAGAAGCGTAAACTCTCTACTCTGGGTAGACCGTACCACCTACATCCCCTACATCTGCTAGTCTTGTGACGCCCGGATAATTAAGCTACAGTAACCCTCTGTTAAGGATGCCACGTCACTTTGATTTCTGTTGCTAATCTCGCGTTAGTTCGAAATCGTTTCAAATTCAAGATTCGAAATCAAGCAAAAATTAAAAGTTTTCAAATGTCAAAACTAAAATGTTCTAAATATGACAATAAATCATATGTAATATCAATGGAGAAACCACACTTTTATGAAGTGTTAAAATGCACTATAATAAATAAACTGTGGCAAAACAGTTACTCAAATGCTTTTAAAAATAATAAACAATTTCAAAACTATTTTATTTCAGTGCTAAACTGTTTGTGGCAGTGGCATATTTATTAAAACTAAATTAGGAACTAGTTTTGTATTTCATTTAAACTATAAAAGGGTGAAACTAAGAGAAAACAGTAAAAGAAAATAAATAAAAGGAAAGAAATAAAATAAAACAAAAGAAAAACAGAACCCCCCCCCACTGGGCCAACCGTGGCCCAGCTGGCCAGCCCAACTGGGCAAAGGCCCAGTCACCCCTCCACTCCTCCTTAACCCCCTGGAGGCCGAACCCTAACCCGTAACCCCCACCGACACCTCCCACTCCCCCCCCCCACGATCCCCTTGCTCCTCTCCTCCCCCCGATCCAAATCGGGATCGGGGCACTCGCCCCCGCTGCCGCCGCCCGGTGCCGCCCCGACCCCGTCGACGCCACCACCCCGGATCGTCATCGCCTGCCGTCGCCGTTGCCTCCTCGCCCTCCTCTTCCTCGCGTGACACCACCTGAAGCCGCGGCCATGCCTCATCGCCGTCCCGACGCCCCCGCCCGAGGACCTCGCCGGAGCTCCCTCGCCGGCCTGCTTCCTCCTGCTCGCCGGCCTGCCTCCACTCCGTCCTCGCCGTCCCCGTCCCCCCACCTCGAGCACCGTTGCCCCGTGCCCTACGCTCCCTCGGTGAGGCCCCCAGCCTCCTCTTCTCTTCCCCGCATCCCGCTGGTCACCGTCGTCGCGGACACCGCGCATCCTCCCACCCACACATGCCCCGCTCGCCTCCCCTGCTGGTCCCGGCCACCGCTGCGGCCAGCGCGCCCGAGGCCGCGCCCTGGCGCCCGTGCCTCGTCCCGGCCATCTGGCTCGACCACGGCCACTCCCCTATGGCCCGCGGCCCCACTCCGGCGCCGCCCTGCTGCTCTCCCGCCGGCGTCCCCCTCCGGTGACCGCCCGGCCTTGTTGGCCTCGTCCGCCACGGTGCCCCTGGGCGTGCGCCCGATTGGGTCGCGCCCTAAACCATCGCCCGCACCCATTAAGCCCTGGGCCACTGGACAACAGGGCCCAGCCCCTGGAACGTTTTATTAAAAAATAAATAATAATAATAATAAATAAATAAATAATATAAATAATAATAATAATAATAATAATTAATTATTTAACTTAGTTAATTTTGATTAATTAAACTAAACAACCAATTAAGCTAATTAAACATTAGTTACCTAATTAACCTAATTAGCTAATTAAGTAGTCAATGACAGTGGGGCCCACCCCTAATTAATCCTGATTAGGTTAATTAATATGTTTAATTAAAATGTGTCACTGACCAGTGGAACCCACTGGTCAGGTTGACCAGTCAACCCCTGTTGACTGCTGACGTCAGCATGACATCATGCTGATGTCATAAATCCAGTTTCGAATTAAATTAATTCTGTTAATTCTAAAAATGATTTAAATCTTTAAAAATTAGTATAAAATAATCCGTAACTCGGATGAAAATACTTTGTACATGAAAGTTGATCAGAACGACGAGACGAATCCGAATACGCAGTCCGTTCGTCCGCCACGCGTCCCTAGCATAGCGAACCTGCAACATTTCACCTCCGGTTCATCTGTCCGAAAACGCGAAACACCGGGGATATTTTCCCGGATGTTTCCCCCTTCGTCGGTATCACCTACTACCGCGTTAGGGCACACCTAGCACCGCGTATTGTCATGCCACGCTTTGTGTTGCTTTGATTGCTCTGTTATTTATTGTGTTCCCCCTCTGTTACTTCTTTCCGGTAGACCCCGAGACTACCGGCGACCCCCGGTTCGACTACGGAGTTGACGACCCCTCCTACTTGCCAGAGCAACCAGGCAAGCCCCCCCCCCTTGATCACCAGATATCGCCTATTCCTTCTCTATACTGCTTGCATTAGAGTAATGTAGCATGTTACTGTTTTCGATTAATCCTATACTGATGCATAGCCTGTCATTGTTGCTACAGTTGTTACCCTTACCTGCTATCCTACTGCTTAGTATAGGATGCTAGTGTTCCATCAGTGGCCCTACACTCTTGTCCGTCTGCCATGCTATACTACTGGGCCGTGATCACTTTGGGAGGTGATCACGGGTATATACTATATACATTATATACATGACACATGTGGTGACTAAAGTCGGGTCGGCTCGAGGAGTACCCGCAAGTGATTCTGATGAGGGGGCTGAAAGGACAGGTGGCTCCATCCCGGTAGAGGTGGGCCTGGGTTCCTGACGGCCCCCGACTGTTACTTTATGGCAGAGCGACAGGGCAGGTTGAGACCACCTAGGAGAGAGGTGGGCCTGGCCCTGGTCGGCGTTCGCGGATAAATAACACGCTTAACGAGTTCTTGGTATTTGATCTGAGTCTGGCCATTTGGTCTATACGCACTAACCATCTACGCGGGAGTAGTTATGGGCACTCCGACGTCGTGGTATCAGCCGAAGCTCTTCTTGACGTCAGCGATGGAGCGGCGCGCGCCGGATTGGACTGGAACGCCTACTAGGCTAGGTCTGCTTCCGGCCGCGCACGCAACGTGCAGGTGTGCAATGGGCGATGGGCCCAGACCCCTGCGCGCATAGGATTTAGACCGGCGTGTTGACCCCTCTGTTGAGCCTAGGTGGGGCTGCGACGTGTTGATCTTCCGAGGCCGGGCATGACCCAGAAAAGTGTGTCCGGCCAAATGGGATCGAGCGTGTTGGGTTATGTGGTGCACCCCTGCAGGGAAGTTTATCTATTCGAATAGCCGTGTCCATCGGTAAAAGGACGACCCGGAGTTGTACCTTGACCTTATGACAACTAGAACCGGATACTGAATAAAATACACCCTTCCAAGTGCCAGATATAACCCGGTGATCGCTCTCTAACAGGGTGACGAGGAGGGGATCGCCGGGTAGGATTATGCTATGCGATGCTACTTGGAGGACTTCAATCTACTCTCTTCTACATGCTGCAAGATGGAGGCTGCCAGAAGCGTAGTCTTCGACAGGATTAGCTATCCCCCTCTTATTCTGGCATTCTGCAGTTCAGTCCACTGATATGCCCCTTTACACATATACCCATGCATATGTAGTGTAGCTCCTTGCTTGCGAGTACTTTGGATGAGTACTCACGGTTGCTTTTCTCCCTCTTTTCCCCTTTCTGTACCTGGTTGTCGCAACCAGATGCTGGAGTCCAGGAGCTAGAGATCCCGAGGATGATTCTACATGGAGTTCGGCTTCGAGGAGTAGTTAGGAGGTCCCAGGCAGGAGGCCTTGCCTTTTCGATCGTTGCTACTTTTGTGCTAGCCTTCTTAAGGCAAACTTGTTTAACTTATGTCTGTACTCAGATATTGTTGCTTCCGCTGACTCGTCTATGATCGAGCACTTGTATTCGAGCCCTCGAGGCCCCTGGCTTGTATTATGATGCTTGTATGACTTATTTATGTTTTAGAGTTGTGTTGTGATATCTTCCCGTGAGTCCCTGATCTTGATCGTACACATTTGCGTGCATGATTAGTGTACGGTCAAATCGGGGGCGTCACAAGTTGGTATCAGAGCCGACTGCCTGTAGGAATCCCCCTTTCCAACTCCTTGGCCGAAGTCGAGTCTAGACATTGCAAATACTTTTACTAACATGGCTGTGTGTCTTACGGGCCCACGTCGCCATTGGGTGGTATTAGGATCTTTTACTCCTTGTCTATACTCTGGGACTCTGATCTCTCTTCTATTCGGGTTAAGTGAATTTTGCTAAATCTAACATTAGGATCTCGTTATCGCTTTCACCCGGAGAGCCCCTTATTACTGATGATCGTCTGCTGCACGTGAAGACCCTGAAGATACTCTCCGCTGATAACCCGAGAACTTGTGTTCATCGCTTTTGCAATTCCCTTTCATCGATAAACTCCTATGGATAACCGCGTATACTCGCCATTCATACAATGTTTCCCAGTTGATCTTGTTATTACAAGATACCCCGAAATTCTCTCTGTTGTTCCGAGAATCATTGAGCTTACTGCCTTGCAGTTCTTTGTCACCTGAATACCCCTACGGGTAATTCTCGCACTTACCGAGTATCCACTCATCCCCAATGGATTCAAGTATACCACAAAAGTGTTCAGAATACCATTCGATCTTCCGAAGATCCTCAGGAGCCTATTGCTCTTGAAATTCTTGCTTACTAGCATTATGATTAATCCCATAAGTCTCGAAATCTTATTGGCACCCCTTGTCATTATCTTTTTGAGTCCATTGATTCAATATGTTGCGAATGCTCGCAATCCTCAATCAGATCCTAGAATTCATCCTTCCGGCTCAGACATCATTTTTAACATGAGCTGGATCTCGACCTATCAAATTGCCATCGATTGTACCCCTAAGCCTACTCAACTTATCCATCCTTGATCAGAGCATTGCTTCTGACCCCCTGGTTTGGAAATCATAATTCTTTTGCATTTGAACTTTGAGTTAGTCAGTTGTTTCTATAATCAGATCTCCTTGCATTCTTCTTCCTCTGGTTGAGTACCAATGCTCACATCAGATCCCTTGTGGACCATCGGTTCCTTTGTTGGATTTTATCCGACAGTGTCCTTCCTATTGAATAACCTTGTGAGCCTTTCCATGGGTATATAATGCCTTTTGGTAAATTGTATCATCTGTTTTTGAACAATGCTCTTCTTTCGAGCTTGTAATATTTACTCCGAAGTTTGTGGTATATGTTCCTAAGATGCCTTGATGGGTTGAACCTATGCCTTCCATAATATGTGTGAACTCGAAAGTTTTCATGAGTCATACTCTTCTGGTATTTTGCCAGATAAAATTTCAACACTACAACTTCTTTGAAAAATGAGAAGTGAATGAAAGGTTATGCACTGGAGAAGTGGAAGTCGACCTTGAACCTTTGTGTTCATGCCCATGGACACGATGTAGATCCTATCATGGAAGCTTCTTATAATAATAACTATTTCCCTGGTATAATATCATTTGGTATCGGTGAATTGATCCTTTGCGATCGTGGTTCCGACCATGTTCTCCTTTAAATACCATTTCCTATGCAAGTTTAAGTAATTGTCTTCTGAAGAGCAATACCCCAGTCCAACCTCTACTTTGGTTTGTCGTCGAGTATTACCCCCCTGGTATCTCGAGATTATCACGGAACTGCATAACTTATTATGAGTTCTCCATCAAGTATTACATTCTCATTGATTCCAATTTTTCACGGGCTCCGAGTTATTAAACACTCAAGGACATCGATAACTGAATCGAGTCCGCATCACGATTAAACAACTCTTAGTAATCTCCTTTGCTTACGAGTTCGTACTCGATCACGTCATCCCTAGCCTGCTCGGCTATATCATTATCTTGATGATTTTAACTGTGCTACCTGGTCCTTATTCCCGGAGCACCACTTTCGACGATGAGCTAAGCTTACGTCGATTTTCCTCGTCATATCGTTTCACCTCGAACAACAAACTTGACCTCGAGTTTGTGTAGTATCTGTGGCTCCAATAATCTTTTGTTGCATCAGTCCTTTTGCTTGATGCAGTCGCTGATCAATTGCTTCTTCGTGGATCCTCTCGACAAATGTGTCATGATCATCATCAACATTCCAAGCTCCTCAAGGATATCAATTGAATTCATGATGAGAAATACCATCCTTGCCCTCGATGATTTGTGTTATCATCGACCACTCGATTGCCTTTCGTTCAACACAAACTTGTTCGTGTTTTGTGTTATACCTTGAGATCCTTGCTATCCAGCATTTGTTCTTCTTTACCTTGGAGTATTACCATCTTTTATGTCAAGAATGTCGTGAGAATTTCACCACCTCTTAAGAATTCTTGATGCAGGTGATACCTTTTTCCATATCCATTCATTCCTTGGTCCCCGTGTTGTTTCTAAACGAAATACCGACAAATGGTCTGTGATGTATAACTTCTAAACTTCCAGCAACCCTATTGCTTTGAAGTTATTGGTCCATAGTTGCATTCTACGTCTATGGCTTAATCAATCATCATTCGAACATTGATCGTGCTACCTAGCCCATATTTTGGGTGCACATTTCAACCAATGTTTAACTGTGTATGTTTTCCTCGAGCATACATCAATAAGTCATTCGATCTAGCTAATGTTATTTCCTTGTTCACATAGTTGTGGAAATCCATCTTTTGGAAATCTCAATGGATTGTCGCTGCGTCAATCAATCACCTCCTCACCTCTCCTTGATTTAATGATGAACCCTTGTTCGGAACTCGCTTCCATAGTTCATCTCCCAAGAATCTTCGATGTCGTTTCAACAATTTGTGTTGCACCTTTTCTTCTCAGGCATCCTGAGTCTGAGTTATCCTGACACCAATCAGATCTGAATCTCGGTCAGATATGATGGTTGGAACATATTTCCAAGAGTTATAACATTGGCCTATTTATGACCCGGTAAGGTGATGTCATTCCTAACACACCTGGCCGGAGGACCTATTGTTATAGTTTCCTTTTTGGCAAGGTTAGTCATTCTTCCGTGAGGAAATTGTAAGACTTATTCTATAAGTTGTTCCTGATGGATCCTTTTTGTTTCCAAAGTCTGATCTTCACCTGTTGACCATGTCAAGGCCATCTCGAAACATGTCTATGGTACTCCAATTTTCAACAGGAACATTTGAAGCCCAATGCTAAATGTTTCCTGCTCAATTATCCAAACACCGCTGTATGGGTAATGTCATGAAAATTCTCTCCCGTACCTAAAGAGTTTTCTACATTATATCATGTCATGGATATCATGCTCTGCTCGTCCTTGGGAAGGATATACCCCTGAAACATGTGTTGAAACACATTTTCCTTTCCATTGTTCTGTTTAATCTGATAATCATACTATCATTTCCATTGTATTGTTTAACCTTTTCGGTAATCTGACTTAACTAAGCAGTGACATTTCCCTGCTTAGGTAAGCACCTTGTTGTACCACTCTCTCAGTAAGACCCTGTTACTATTGTTGATGACATTCCGGTAGCCACCGATGGACAAGAACTTTGCTTATTGGTCCGCCTTGTTCAACGAGCAGGAAAATGGTTCTCTTTGTCCCTCGCCCTTGGTACCGATGTTGTTGCCGACATAACTGACAGACTATCCTCTGACATGCCTTGCTTACATGATCGTGCAAGACGTCACCCCTCTTCTTACTTTTAACCCACATGGTGGGTCCATAACCCACAGTTCCACAGGATCGAAACCTGACTCTCCTGTACACCACTGGTTCCCAAGGTTGTTCCTCGCGCGTGACCTCGTATATAATTCACGGCCACCTTCCGAGGGATCATCAATTCTGGTATCAAACACAATACTTATCCCCGTTGCTTTGAACCCCTTTCATGCCCTGTTTCAGACATCGAGCGATTGCGTACCCGCTCGAAACTTTCCATGATACCTCCTTACTTTGCTCTCGATATTTTCTTAAGTTTCAATTCGAGAGTTACTTTCCGCCACCTTCCCGATGTTATCGACCAGATAGTCAACCTTGCAGAGGTCTGTTCTCCCGGAATGCCACCCTTTATTCTTTCGTAAGTACGATGGAGTTCCTGAAGAAAGGACGCCGACTTCATCATGATGACCTGAAGCAGAGAAATGAAGACATCAATGTATTGGACCGGCCTCTTCGAGAAGAGCAAGCCAGGATGAGAAGACCCGCTAGATTCGTAACCAAACCTTCCCCCTTTCACTACCTCTTAAATCTCGGGACGAGATTTCTTGTAGTGGAGGAGAATTGTGACGCCCGGATAATTAAGCTACAGTAACCCTCTGTTAAGGATGCCACGTCACTTCGATTTCTGTTGCTAATCTCGCGTTAGTTCGAAATCATTTCAAATTCAAGATTCGAAATCAAGCAAAAATTAAAAGTTTTCAAATGTCAAAACTAAAATGTTCTAAATATGACAATAAATCATATGTAATATCAATGGAGAAACCACACTTTTATGAAGTGTTAAAATGCACTATAATAAATAAACTGTGGCAAAACAGTTATTCAAAGGCTTTTAAAAATAATAAACAATTTCAAAACTATTTTATTTCAGTGCTAAATTGTTTGTGGCAGTGGCATATTTATTAAAACTAAATTAGGAACTAGTTTTGTATTTCATTTAAACTATAAAAGGGTGAAACTAAGAGAAAATAGTAAAAGAAAATAAATAAAAGGAAAGAAATAAAATAAAACAAAAGAAAAACAGAACCCCCCCCCACTGGGCCAACCGTGGCCCAGCTGGCCAGCCCAACTGGGCAAAGGCCCAGTCACCCCTCCACTCCTCCTTAACCCCCTGGAGACCGAACCCTAACCCATAACCCCCACCGACACCTCCCACTCCCCCCCCCCACGATCCCCCTGCTCCTCTCCTCCCCCCGATCCAGATCGGGATCGGGGCACTCGCCCCCGCTGCCGCCGCCCGGTGCCGCCCCGACCCCGTCGATGCCACCACCCCGGATCGTCGTCGCCTGCCGTCGCCGTTGCCTCCTCGCCCTCCTCTCCCTCGCGCGACACCACCTGAAGCCGCGGCCATGCCTCATCGCCGTCCCGACGCCCCCGCCCGAGGACCTCGCCGGAGCTCCCTCGCCGGCCTGCTTCCTCCTGCTCGCCGGCCTGCCTCCACTCCGTCCGCGCCGTCCCCGTCCCCCCACCTCGAGCACCGTTGCCCCGTGCCCTACGCTCCCTCGGTGAGGCCCCCGGCCTCCTCTTCTCTTCCCCGCATCCCGCTGGTCACCGTCGCCGCGGACACCGCGCATCCTCCCACCCACACATGCCCCGCTCGCCTCCCCTGCTGGTCCCGGCCACCGCTGCGGCCAGCACGCCCGGGGCCGCGCCCTGGCGCCCGTGCCTCGTCCCGGCCGTCTGGCTCGACCACGGCCACTCCCCTATGGCCCGCGGCCCCACTCCGGCGCCGCCCTGCTGCTCTCCCGCCGGCGTCCCCCTCCGGTGACCGCCCGGCCTTGTTGGCCTCGTCCGCCACGGTGCCCCTGGGCGTGCGCCCGATTGGGTCGCGCCCTAAACCATCGCCCGCACCCATTAAGCCCTGGGCCACTGGACAACAGGGCCCAGCCCCTGGAACATTTTATTAAAAAATAAATAATAATAATAATAAATAAATAAATAATATAAATAAATAATATAAATAAATAATAATAATAATAAAAATTAATTATTTAACTTAATTAATTTTGATTAATTAAACTAAACAACCAATTAAGCTAATTAAACATTAGTTACCTAATTAACCTAATTAGCTAATTAAGTAGTCAATGACACTGGGGCCCACCCCTAATTAATCCTGATTAGGTTAATTAATATGTTTAATTAAAATGTGTCACTGACCAGTGGGACCCACTGGTCAGGTTGACCAGTCAACCCCTGTTGACTGCTGACGTCAGCATGACATCATGCTGATGTCATAAATCCAGTTTCGAATTAAATTAATTCTGTTAATTCTAAAAATGATTTAAATCTTTAAAAATTAGTATAAAATAATCCGTAACTCGGATGAAAATACTTTGTACATGAAAGTTGATCAGAACGACGAGACGAATCCGAATACGCAGTCCGTTCGTCCGCCACACGTCCCTAGCATAGCGAACCTGCAACATTTCACCTCTGGTTCATCTGTCCGAAAACGCGAAACACCGGGGATATTTTTCCGAATGTTTCCCCCTTCGTCGGTATCACCTACTACCGCGTTAGGGCACACCTAGCACCGCGTATTGTCATGCCACGCTTTGTGTTGCTTTGATTGCTCTGTTATTTATTGTGTTCCCCTCCGTTACTTCTTTCCGGTAGACCCCGAGACTACCGGCGACCCCTAGTTCGACTACGGAGTTGACGACCCCTCCTACTTGCCAGAGCAACCAGGCAAGCCCAACCCCCTTGAGCACCAGATATCGTCTATTCCTTCTCTATACTGCTTGCATTAGAGTAGTGTAGCATGTTACTGTTTTCGGTTAATCCTATACTGATGCATAGCCTGTCATTGTTGCTACAGTTGTTACCCTTACCTGCTATCCTACTGCTCAGTATAGGATGCTAGTGTTCCATCAGTGGCCCTACACTCTTGTCCGTCTGCCATGCTATACTACTGGGCCGTGATCACTTTGGGAGGTGATCACGGGTATATACTATATACATTATATACATGACACATGTGGTGACTAAAGTCGGGTCGGCTCGAGGAGTACCCGCAAGTGATTCTGATGAGGGGGCTGAAAGGACAGGTGGCTCCACCCCGGTAGAGGTGGGCATGGGTTCCTGACAGCCCCCGACTGTTACTTTATGGCAGAGCGACAGGGCAGGTTGAGACCACCTAGGAGAGAGGTGGGCCTGGCCCTGGTCGGCGTTCGCAGATAAATAACATGCTTAACGAGTTCTGGGTATTTGATCTGAGTCTGGCCATTTGGTCTATACGCACTAACCATCTACGCAGGAGTAGTTATGGGTATCCTGACGTCGTGGTATCAGCCGAAGCTCTTCTTGACGTCAGCGACGGAGCGACGCACGCCGGATTGGACTGGAACGCCTACTAGGCTAGGTCTGCTTCCGGCCGCGCACGCAACGTGCAGGTGTGCAATGGGCGATGGGCCCAGACCCCTGCGCGCATAGGATTTAGACCGGCGTGTTGACCCCTCTGTTGAGCCTAGGTGGGGCTGCGACGTGTTGATCTTCCGAGGCCGGGCATGACCCAGAAAAGTGTGTCCGGCCAAATGGGATCGAGCGTGTTGGGTTATGTGGTGCACCCCTGCAAGGAAGTTTATCTATTCGAATAGCCGTGTCCCTCGGTAAAAGGATGACCCGGAGTTGTACCTTGACCTTATGACAACTAGAACCGGATACTGAATAAAATACACCCTTCCAAGTGCCAGATACAACCCGGTGATCGCTCTCTAACAGGGTGACGAGGAGGGGATCGTCGGGTAGGATTATGCTATGCGATGCTACTTGGAGGACTTCAATCTACTCTCTTCTACATGTTGCAAGATGGAGGCTGCCAGAAGCGTAGTCTTCGACAGGATTAGCTATCCCCCTCTTATTCTGGCATTCTGCAGTTTAGTCCACTAATATGCCCCTTTACACATATATCCATGCATATGTAGTGTAGCTCCTTGCTTGCGAGTACTTTGGATGAGTACTCACGGTTGCTTTTCTCCCTCTTTTCCCCTTTCTGTACCTGATTGTCGAAACCAGATGCTGGAGTCCGGGAGCTAGAGATCCCGAGGACGATTCTACATGGAGTTCGGCTTCGAGGAGTAGTTAGGAGGTCCCAGGCAGGAGGCCTTGCCTTTTCGATCGTTGCTACTTTTGTGCTAGCCTTCTTAAGGCAAACTTGTTTAACTTATGTCTGTACTCAGATATTGTTGCTTCCGCTGACTCATATATGATCGAGCACTTGTATTCGAGCCCTCGAGGCCCCTGGCTTGTATTATGATGCTTGTATGGCTTATTTATGTTTTAGAGTTGTGTTGTGATATCTTCCCGTGAGTCCCTGATCTTGATCGTACACATTTGCGTGCATGATTAGTGTACGGTCAAATCGGGGGCGTCACAAGTCTACCTCTTCAAGAGCTCACACAACTTAATCAACTATGCTAGAGCGCATAATAGCTTGTGGCTGCACACGGAAGTTTCTAGCATGAATAATCTCATGATCCCTTTGAGCCTGGGTGGCGGTCCATAGGATGATCACACGGGTACTCCGGGATATCCGAAAAAATACAGGCAGCACTGGGTTCTCCAGGTGCCTCAATCCACCCAGATGTGAGTTTTAGTTGCCACCTTAAGTAAACCATTAGTTAACAATCTCACATCTGTCGTGAATATCTCTCAAACCCAATCCACGTCTACGAGCATAGCATGGCAATATAAGCAAACGTAGAAGTAACTCCCAAGGGTTTGATAAATAAAACAGGTAATAGGTACTACCTCAACTACTTCCCAATACCCACAGTTTAATTAGATCCTAACCATGCAATGTTTGAGGATTGATCTAATGCAATAAAAACTGGGTATGGAAAAGTATGATCAAAGTGTTACTTGCCTTGCTGATGATCCGCGTAACCTAGAGATTCGAAGTAACAAGCGGCGCACTCCGGGTACTCTATCGCAAACAAACAAGCAAACAATTAGTACTCATCTAATGCACAGGTAAAACTCGAATAAAAGATCCAACCAGAAAGTTCAACTTAAGAACTCCGGTTTGCAAAAAGAATCAAATCGAACGAAGCAACGAAAAACAAATGGCGAAAGAAACAAGCTTCATTTACTAATCTGGATCTAGGTCAAATTTTACAGTAGCAAAAACTTATTTGAGTAGGTTAAACGGAAAGAGAATTTTGAGATGAAACTCTAGGCGCTTGAATCGCCTGATTCCGATAACGAGCGAAAAGTTAAACGAAAACGAAGATCTGATCGGAAATCGCGATCTGGAATAATTGCGGAAAATCCGACGAAAAAGAAAAACTGACGAACAGTTAAACGAACGGACGTTCGTTAACAGCGACAATCCGACGAACACGTTCGCTGAAACGAACGGGTCGGTGAACGTTCACTAAATAATAAAACCGAAAAAAAATAAACCGATCTATAAAAAACTAGGATTTAGAAAAAAAAACCGAATCGGGTTTTTTTTAAAACCGGACTCAACGGCGGCGGCTTCGGCTACCTTGGCGGGCAGCTCCGGCGGGGCGGCGGGGCTCGGGCGAGGCTCGGGCGGCGGCGGGGTGACGGCGGGAGGCGGCGCACGGCTGCGGGGCGGCGGCGCGAGCGGCGGCGGCGCGGGCGCTCCTGCGGGCGGCGGCGGGTGCGGGTCGGGGGCGGCGGGGGTGAGGAGGGGTAGCGGGGAGGGGGGGTATATAAGGAGGGGGAGGGGTGGCGTGGAGGAGGGGGCAAGGCGGCGGCGGGCGGCGTCTCCGAGCGGGACTCGGGCGGCGCGGCGGCGTGCTCGGGAGGGAGACGAGGGAGGTGGGCCGGCCTGGCTCGGCTGGGCCTCGGCCCGGTCGGGCGCGGGTTTTTTTTTATAAAAAATTTCGCCGAATCTAATAAAAATCGCAGAAAAATAAATAAAAATCCAAAAATGTTAAAAAAATTTCCCCGTCTAATTAAAATAATTAGAACAAGGTGAACATTTTCTTGGCCCAAAAATGTAGTTTTGAAAACGTGCAATTTTTTTTTGATGTAATTAAAATTGCGAATAAAATCCAATATTTGATTTTAATATTTTTCCTCCAATATTTCAATTATTTTGGACAAGTCATATTTTCTCCTCTCATTTATTTTAATATGAAATATTTTTCGGAGAGAAAAATAATTAAAACAAAAAATCCTCGTTTTATTATTTGATAAAAATCAAATATGAAAAATCGGGAAAATCCCCAACTCTCTCCGAGGGTCCTTGAGTTGCTTAGGATTTATCGAGGATTTGCCAAAATGCAATAAAATATGCTATGCAATGATGATCTAATGTATAACATTCCAAATTGAAAATTTGGGATGTTACATCGGTGATGAAGGAGGGACAACTGGGACAAGGTGAGGGGTCACTGATGGATCACTAACCAACCTATACTAAGCATATAGGATAAGCAGGTAGGTAACAATAGTAGGTTACAAAAGCAGGCTGTGCATCAGAATAGGAGCAATCAATTGCAGTAGCAAAATCTAATGCAAGCATGAGAGATAGTGGAATGGGCAATATCGAAATGATCAAGGGGGGTTTGCTTCCCTAGAAGCTCTGTTCAAAAGGAAGAAGGGTCGTCGGTGACGTAGTTGATCACAGGGGCAGCCTCGGTCTAGGGGTCTACCGGAGAGAAGAGGGGGAAGAAGCAATAAATATAAAGCAAACAAAGCTTCACAATGAAATACATAGCAATACGTCGTGCTAGGGTTGACCTAACGCGGTGCTACACGTTATAGACTAAGAGGGAAAACATCTAGGAATGTTTTCCCAGCGTTTGGCATTTTCTGGATAGATGAAAGAGAGGGGATGGTTACATGTTAATCATCCTAGGGGCATGTGACAGATGAAAGGATTGCATATTCGGACTCATTGTATTTTTCTGAGCAACTTTCATATATAAATTATTTTCATCCGACTTACGGATTATTTTATATTAATTTTCAATGTTTTAAACATTTTATCAAATTAAATTTAATTCAAAATAAATACTAAATTGCTATGTGCACATAGCACTATGTACACAGAAGTGTACACAGGCTGACATGTGGGCCAGGGGGTCCCAGTTGACCAGTCAAACTTTAACTGGTCAACGGGGGTTGGGCCTCCCCTCTCATACACTGTTAACTAACTAACCTAGTTTACTTAGTTAATTAAGCAGGTTGATTAAGCATGTTGATTAAGTTAATTAAACTAAATTAATTATTTTTTATTTTATTTTATTTTCTACTTTTGTTTCATTTTTATCAGGGGTGTGGGCACCTGAGGTCAGTGTCACAGGGCCAAGGGATGTGGGCATGCACGCGCGTGGGAGGTGAGGGGCAGAGGACCCCAGTGGGGAGCCCTGGTGCAGCGGCCGGGCTCGGCCCCCGGCGAGGCCACCGGCGGGCGCAGGGAGCACAGGCGGGGCGCGGCAGCGGGCGAGCGGGGGAGGGAGGCTGCTGCGGGCGACGTGGGGCGGCGAGCGGAGGCAAGGCGCGACCGGAGCGAGCGAGCGAGCGGACGGTTGCGAGCGCGGGCTGCAGGCGGAGCGCGAGCTGGCACGCGACAGTGGCTGGCGGCAGCAAGGGCGAGGGCGGGCGACGACGGGGCTCGCCAGGAGGGACGCGAGGCGGAGGGGCAGGGCTCGTGCGCGAGCTGCAGCAAGGGGGCGAGGCCATGGGGCGGCTGAGGCGGAGCAGGCGATGTGGGGCTGAAAGTGCAACTAATCGCTGGGTGGTTTTGGCAATTCATAACAACATATAGCTCATTGAATTAATATCCATTCAAGTTAAATATTTCAGAAAGTTCAATGATTGGCATGGCATGGACTAGAGATGTGGACCCCTCAAAATGTTGAGGACAAAGATTGGCAAAGGCTCAAGACTCTTCATTTTCATTTTAGTGATCCAAGATCACATTGAGTCCATAGGAATGCTAATACTATTAAAAGGGGATGAGGTGTTGCTTAATGGTCTACTTGCTCAAAGTGCTTAGTGATATTGCTCCAAAACGCTCAGCCACTTTCTCATTTCCACATTTGTCCAAAACCTAAAGTCAAACTCGGCCCCACCGATTTGATCAATCCGGCGCCACCGAGTTCATTTGACCTAGCCACTGCCAGAAACCCTAGACAATTCGGTCTCACCGATATGGATCTCGGTCTCACCGAGATGGCCTTGCAAACTCTCTGTTACATGTTGTAATTATTTCGGTCCCACCAAAATGTGCAATCGGTCCCACCGAGTTTGCCTGACCAACTCTCTGTTTGCTCATTGCTGAAATCGGTCTCACCGAGTTCATGCAATCGGTCTCACCAAGATGAGGTTTTGCCCTAGCCCTAGCACATCGGTCCCACCGAGTTGATCATGTCGGTCCCTCCGAGATTCCTAACGTTCACATTTTGAACTAAATTGGTCTCACCGAGTTCTTCTATTCGGTCTGACCGGGGTCAAATGTGTGTAACGCTTGGATTTTGTGTGGAGGCTATATATAGCCCTCCACCCCTTCTCCATTCAAGAGAGATCCATCAGAACGTGCCTACACATCCACTACTCATTTTCTAAGAGAGAACCACCTACTCATGTGTTGAGACCAAGACATTCCAATCCAACCACAAGAATCTTGATCTCTAGCCTTCCCCAAGTTGCTTTCCACATCTGTGAGAGAGAGTTGAGTGTTGGGGAGACTATCATTTGAAGCACAAGAGCAAGGAGTTCATCATCATCACACCATCTATTACCTTTTGGAGAGTGGTGTCTCCTAGATTGGTTAGGTGTCAATTGGGAGCCTCCGACAGGATTGTGGAGTTGAACCAAGGAGTTTGTAAGGGCAAGGAGATCGCCTACTTCGTGAAGATCTACCCGAGCGAGGCAAGTCCTTCGTGGGCGATGGCCATGGTGGGATAGACAAGGTTGCTTCTTCGTGGACCCTTCATGGATGGAACCCTTCGTGGACTCGCGCAACCGTTACCCTTCGTGGGTTGAAGTCTCCATCAACGTGGACATACGATAGCACCACCTATTGGAACCACGCCAAAAATCTTTGTGTCTACATTGCGTTTGCCTTCTCCAAACCCTTCCCTTTATCTTCATATGCTATGTTTTACTTTATGCTGCTACACTTTTAGAATTGCATGTGTAGGTTGATTGCTTGACTTGTGCTAAATTGCTAAAATCTGCCAAGACTTAAAATTGGGAAAAGGATAGATTTTTATTTGGTCAAGTAGTCTAATCACCCCCCTCTAGACCTACTTTCGATCCTAGAGGGGCGTGAGCTGGGGCGCGGTGAGCGCGCGTAGGGCGCGAGCGGGCGCGAACGGGGTGCTTGCCGGGTGAAAGGATCGAGAAGAGGTGTCTAGAGGGGGGTGAATAGACTTTAATCAAGTAAAGTTGCAGTTTTTAATTTCACTTAAGTTGATGTGGAGTTTTAGCACAAGTTTAAACATTCACAATACATATCAAGCAAGCATGCAAGCATACAAGAGTATATGAGCAGCGGAAAGTAAAGCATGCAAGTTGCAAGAATGTAAAGAGAAGGGATTGGAGTGTGCAAACGCAATTTGGAGACACGGAGATTTTTTATCCATGGTTCTGATAGGTGGTGCTATCGTACATCCACGTTGATGGAGACTTCAACCCACGAAGGGTAACAGTTGCGCGAGTCCACGGAGGGCTCCACCCACGAAGGGTCCACGAAGAAGTAACCTTGTCTATCCCACCATGGCCGTCGCCCACGAAGGACTTGCCTCACTAGGGTAGATCTTCACGAAGTAGGCGATCTCCTTGCCCTTACAAACTCCTTGGTTCAACTCCACAATCTTGACGGAGGCTCCCAAGTAACACCTAGCCAATCTAGGAGAGACCACTCTCCAAGAAGTAACAAATGGTGTGTTGATGATGAACTCCTTGCTCTTGTGCTTCAAATGATAGTCTCCCCAACACTCAACTCTCTCTCATAGGATTGGATTTGGTAGAAAGAAGATTTGAGTGGAAAGCAACTTGGGGAAGGCTAGAGATCAAGATTTATGTGGTTGGAATGGAATATCTTGACCTCAACACAAGTGTAGGTGGTTCTCTCTCACAAAATATGTATTGGAAGTGTAGGCATGTTCTGATGGCTCTCTCCAGGAATAAAGAGTGGGTGGAGGGGTATATATAGCCTCCACACAAAATCTAACCGTTACACACAAATCACCAAACTCGGTGGGACCGATTCAAAGAACTCGGTCAGACCGATTTGGTTCATAATGTGACCGTTAGGCATTTCGGTGGGACCGACTGGATCAACTCGGTGGGACCGATGTGCTAGGGTTAGGGTAAATCCAAAACTCGGTTTGACCGATTACTCAAACTCGGTGGGACCAATTTGGGTAATAAGTGAAACAGAGAGTTGGCCAAGCAAACTCGGTGGGGCCGATTGCATATCTCGGTGGGACCAAAAATATTGTAATAGGCAACAGAGAGTTTGCATGCCCATCTCGGTGAGACCGAGATCCCATCAGTGAGACCGGATTGATTAGGGTTTCTCGCAGTGGCTATATCAACTGAACTCGGTGGCTCCAGATAGAAAGAATCGGTGGGGCCGAGTTTGACTTTTGGTTTGGGACATATTTGGAAGTGAGGTAGTGGTTGAGGGCTTTGGAGCATATCACTAAGCACTTTGAGCAAACAAGCCATTAGGCAACACCTCATCCCTTCTTAATAGTATTGGCTTTCCTATGGACTCAATGTGATCTTGGATCACTAAAATAGAAAATGTAGAGTCCTGAGTTTTAAGCTTGAGCCAATCATTTATCCTTAGTGCTGGGGACCGTAGTAAATTCAAAAAAAAATCCTACGCACATGCAAGATCATGGTGATGCATAGCAACAGAGGGGAGAGTGTCCACGTACCCTTATAGACCGAAAGCGGAAGCGTTAGCACAACGCGGTTGATGTAGTCGTACGTCTTCACGATCCGACCGATCAAGTACCGAACGCACGGCACCTCCGAGTTCAGCACACGTTCAACTCGATGACGTCCCTCGAACTCCGATCCAGCTGAGCTTTGAGGGAGAGTTCCTCGTGCTGACGATGATGATGTTTTACTGACGCAGGGCTTCGCCTAAGCACCGCTACGATATTATCGAGGTGGATTATGGTGGAGGGGGGCACCGCACACGGCTAAGAGATCCAAGGGATCAATTGTTGTGTCTATCTGGTTCCCCCCTCCTCCGTATATAAAGGGGGAGGAGGAGAGGGCCAGCCAAGGGGAGGAGGCGCGCCCAAGGGGGGCAATCCTACTCCATGTAGGATTCCCCCCTCTTTCCTAGTCCAAGTAGGAGAGGGGAAGGAAGGGAAGGAGAAGGAGAAGGAAGGAGAGGGAGGAAAAGGAGGAAAGGGGGGCCGGCCCCCTAGTCCAATTCGGTTTGGGCTAGGGGTGCCGCGCGCCCTGCCTCCTCTCTTCCACCACTTGGCCCATGAGGCCCATTGTTTCTTCCTCGTATTCCCGTAACTCCCCGATACCCCCGAAAATACCCGAATCACTCGGAACCTTTCCGATGTCCGAATATAGTCGTCCAATATATCGATCTTTACGTCTCGACCATTTCGAAACTCCTCGTCATGTCCCCGATCTCATCCGGGACTACGAACTACCTTCGGTACATCAAATCACATAAACTCATAATACAATCGTCATCGAACTTTAAGCGTGCGGACCCTACGGGTTCGAGAACTATGTAGACATGACCGAGACACGTCTCTGGTCAATAACCAATAGCGAAACCTGGATGATCATATTGGCTCCCACATATTCTACGAAGATCTTTATCGGTCAAACCGCATAACAACATACGTTGTTCCCTTTGTCATCGGTATGTTACTTGCCCGAGATTCGATCGTCGGTATCTCAATACCTAGTTCAATCTCGTTACCGGCAAGTCTCTTTACTCGTTCTGTAATACATCATCCCGCAACTAAATCATTAGTTGCAATGCTTGCAAGGCTTATAATGATGTGCATTACCGAGTGGGTCCAGAGATACCTCTCCGACAATCGGAGTGAAAAATCCTAATCTCGAAATACGCCAACCCAACAAGTACCTTCGCAGACACCTGTAGAGCACCTTTATAATCACCCAGTTACGTTGTGATGTCTGGTAGCACACAGAGTGTTCCTCCGGTAAACGGGAGTTGCATAATCTCATAGTCATAGGAACATGTATAAGTCATGAAGAAAGCAATAGCAACATACTAAACGATCAAGTGCTAAGCTAACGTAATGGGTCAAGTCAATCACACCATTCTTCTAATGATGTGATCCCGTTAATCAAATGACAACTCATGTCTATGGTTAGGAAACTTAACCATCTTTGATTAACGAGCTAGTCAAGTAGAGGCATACTAGTGACACTATGTTTGTCTATGTATTGATACATGTATTATGTTTTCGGTTAATACAATTCTAGCATGAATAATAAACATTTATCATGAAATAATTAAATAAATAATAACTTTATTATTGCCTCTAGGGCATATTTCCTTCAGTCTCCCACTTGCACTAGAGTCAATAATCTAGTTCACATCGCCATGTGATTTAATATCAATAGTTCATATCACCATGTGATTAACACCCATAGTTCACATCGCCATGTGACCAACACTCAAAGGGTTTACTAGAGTCAGTAATCTTAGTTCAGATCGCCATGTGATTAACACCCAAAGAGTACTAAGGTGTGATCATGTTTTGCTTGTGAGAGAAGTTTAGTCAAGCGGGTCTGCCATATTCAGATCCGTATGTATTTTGCAAATTTCTATGTCAACAATGCTCTGCACGGAGCTACTCTAGCTAATTGCTCCCACTTTCAGTATGTATCTAGGTCGAGACTTAGAGTCATCCAGATCGGTGTCAAAGCTTGCATCGACGTAACTCTTTACGACGAAACTTTTGTCACCTCCATAATCGAGAAACATATCCTTATTCCACTAAGGATAATTTTGACCGTTGTCCAGTGATCTACTCCTAGATCACTATTGTATTCCCTTGCCAAACTCAGTGTAAGGTATACAATAGATCTGGTACACAGCATGGCATACTTTATAGAACCTATGGCTGAGGCATAGGGAATGACTTTCATTCTCTTTCTATCTTCTGCCGTGGTCGGGCTTTGAGTCTTACTCAATTTCACACCTTGCAACACAGACAAGAATTATTTCTTTGACTGTTCCATTTTGAACTACTTCAAAATCTTGTCAAGGTATGTACTCATTGAAAAAAAACTTATCAAGCGTCTTGATCTATCTCTATAGATCTTGATGCTCAATATGTAAGTAGCTTCACCGAGGTCTTTCTTTGAAAAACTCCCTTCAAATACTCCTTTATGCTTTCCAGAAAATTCTACATTATTTACAATCAACAATATGTCATTCACATATACTTATCAGAAATGTTGTAGTGCTCCCACTCACTTTCTTGTAAATACAGGCTTCACTGCAAGTCTGTATAAAACTATATGCTTTGATCAACTCATCAAAGCGTATATTCCAACTCCGAGATGCTTGCACCAGTCCATAGATGGATTGCTGGAGCTTGCACATTTTGTTAGCACCTTTAGGATCGAAAAAACCTTCTGGTTGCATCATAAGAGATCCATTAAGGAATGTATTTTGACATCCATTTGCCAGATTTGATAGACTGTGGCAATTTGCTAACATGATTCAGACAGACTTAAGCATCGCTACGAGTGAGAAAATCTCATTGTAGTCAACACCTTGAACTTTGTCAAAAACCATTTTTCAACAAGTCTAGCTTTGTAGATAGTAACACTACTATCAGCGTCCGTCTTCCTCTTGAAGATCCATTTATTTTTTATGGCTTGCCGATCATCGGGCAAGTCAACCAAAGTCCACACTTTGTTCTCATACATGGATCCCCCTGCCTCGTGGACAGCCCGGAAACCCCCCTGACGTGAAATCAACGCCAACACCTCCCATATATACCCAAACTTCCAGAAAGAAACCTAGATCAGGAGTTCCGCCGCCAGAAGCCTCTGTAGCCACGAGAAATCAATCTAGGCCCTCTTCGGCACCCTGCCGGAGGGGGCCATCATCACCGGTGGCCATGGAGGAGTATCCCGGAGAGGCCATCATCGCCATGAAGGCCAAGGATCAGAGGGAGGAGGCCATGGAGTAGGAAGCACAAGGGGGAGAACCTCTCCTCCTCTCTTCCGGTGGCGCCGGAGTGCCATCGGGAGGGGAATCATCGCCACAGTGATCGTCTTCATCAACATCACCATCCTCATATCTTTTACGCGGTCCACTCTCCCGCACCCTGCTGTAATCCCTACTTGAACATGGTGCTTTATGCTACATATTATGATCCAATGATGTGTTGCCATCCTATGATGTTTTGAGTAGATATCTTTTCTCCTTGGGTTGATTGATGATATAGATTGGTACGAGTTGTATGTTTTATTTTGGTGCTGTCCTATGGTGCCCTCCATGTCGCGCAAGCATGAGGGATTCCCGCTGTAGGGTGTTGCAATACGTTAATGATTCGCTTATAGTGGGTTGCGTGAGTGACTGAAACACAAACCCGAGTAAGGGGGTTGTTGCATATGGGATAAAGAGGACTTGATGCTTTAATGCTATGGTTGGGTTTTACCTTAATGATCTGTAGTAGTTGCGGATGCTTGCTAGAGTTCCAATCATAAGTGCATATGATCCAAGTAGAGAAAGTATGTTAGCTTATGCCTCTCCCTCATATGAAATTGCAATGACGACTATCGGTCTTGTTAACAATTGCCTAGGACAATTCCGCACACCGATCCACCATTATTCCATACTCGCTATTTATAATATTTAGTAATATATTCTAACTTTATGATAACAGCACCTACTTTTATATTTTAGCTCTCCAATATCATACAAAGTTATCCACTTCATACCCACAACGTAGTTTTATTTCTCGTTGCTAGTTGGAAGCAAACGTTCGGTGTACGTAGAGTCGTATCAGTGGCAGATAGGGCTTGAGAGAATATTGATCTTACCTTTAGCTCCTTGTGGGTTCGACACTCCATACTTATCACTTCCACCTTTGGAAATTGCTACGATGATTCCCTGCACTTGGGGATTATCAAGCTCTTTTCTGGCGCCGTTGCCGGGGAGCAATAGCGTGGGGTTGATATTCTCGTGTGTGCTTGTTTGCTTTCTTCACTAAGTAGATTTTTTTTCCTTTTTGTTTCTGTTTAGTTGTGGGTGAAACATACAAAATTAAAGAATGAAAATACAAAAAAATTACTTGCCTCTCATGCCTAAAAAGTTTTTCAAAAAGAGAAGTGATTGGAAAGTTATGCATTGAAGAAGTGAGGGTCGACCTTGAGCACTTGTGTTCATGCTCACGGAAACAATGTAGAATTTTTCATGGAAGTTTCTCTGTAAATAATTATCCCCTTGTATATATCCATTGTATTATAAAAATAATGTGCCAAGCTTTGGTTTTAGGATGATTAGATTGCTTGTTTACTATGTGCAGAACAAAAACAGAAACTTTGGCTGTAGTGCGTGAATTTACATTTTTTACTGGAAAGTCAAATGGGTCTGAAACTTTTTGCACATTACTTCTGTACAAATTTTTCAAATTTTCAATTTATTTCATAATTTTAGGAGTTACAGAAGTTTACTAAACTTCCAGATTACTACAGACTGTCCTGTTTAAGACAGATTCTGTTTTTGATGCATTGCTTGCTTGTTTTGATGAAACTATCGATTTCTATCAGTGGATTAAGCCATGGAAAAGTTATATTACAGTAGCTATAATGCAAAAACAAAATATGAATTGGTTTGCAACAGTACTTATAGTAGTGATTTGCTTTGTTATACTAACGGATCTCACAAAGTTTTTGTTAAGTTTTTGTGGATGAAGTGTTCGAAGAACGAGGAGTTACCGATGTGAGAAGAATAAAGAGAGGCAAGAGTTCAAGCTTGGGGATGCCCAAGGCACCCCAAGTAAATATTTCAAAGGATACTCAAGCATCTAAGCTTGGGGATGCCCCGGTTGGCATCCCATCTTTCTTCTTCAACAAATATCGGAATACCTCGGTTTTTGTTTGGTACACATGATTTGTGTCCTTTGTGTTTTTCTTTTTCCTTTAAGAACCATGCTAGTATGAGATGTCCCTTCATAAATTTATAGAATACTTCATGTGCTTCACTTATATCTTTTAAGTATGATCTTATAGAATTGCTCTTTGTGCTTCACTTAAATCTTTTGAGTATGGTTTTATAGAATGCTTCGTGTGCTTCACTTATACATTTTGAGCTTGGATATTGGTTAGTCTATATTAATTGTAGAATGCTCCATGAACTTCACTTATATATTTTGGAGTATGAATAATACTATCATTTAAAGTGGGTTTGGAAGAGTGTCAACTTTAGGAATTAGTGATCCCACTATTTTGGAGGGTGTTGAATCTTAGTGTGATATTTATGAAAGTGGATTTGGAAGAGTGTCAACTTTAGCTAGTAATGATTCCACTATTTCGGAAGAGGTTCCAATTGAGTATGAGAACAAAGTTGCTATCCATGATGCTACTGAAAATTATTATGAGGGAGGAATACATGCTTGTAGGAGTTGCAATAATATCAAGTTTCCTCTCTATGTGCTTAAAGTTTTGAAGTTATACTTGTTTTGCCTTCCTATGCTAGTTGATTCTTGTTCCCATAAGTTGTGTGCTCACAAAATCCCTAGGCATAGGAAGTGGGTTAGATTTAAATGTGCTAGTCATATTCTTCAAGATGCTCTCTTTGTGTTTCAATTCTTGTCTATTATGTGAGCATCATTGAAATCATCATGCCTAGCTAAAAGGCATTAAAGAAAAGCGCTTGTTGGGAGACAACCCAATATTTACCCTTACTGTTTTTGTGTGTTTACATGATTAAGCTACTGTATTAATCATGTTTTATAGCTTTTGTTTCAATAAAGTGCCAAGTAAGACCTTTGGGAAGACTTGGGAGAAAGTCAATGTGATCTTGCTGTAAAAACAGAAACTTTGCGCTCACGAGATTAGCTGTCATTTTTTACAGAAGAGTGATTTTGAGTTGATTCTTTTTGCAGAAGATTAATAGACAAATTCCTCACGTCCACCAATTTATTTCATAATTTTTGGAGTAGCATAAGTATGGTTTATGTTCAGATCATTACAGACTGTTCTGTTTCTGACAGATTCTGTTTTCATTGCATAGTTTGCTTGTTTTCTAGTTTCTATGACTTATATTTCTCAATATAAATTGTAGAAATGATATGGTACAGTAGCATTGTGTGAGAACAATTATTAAACCTTGTCCTTAACAGTACCAAAGTGAATGGTTTACTCTTTATCATACTAACCTATCTCACGAAGTTTGGTTAAGTTTTGTGTGATTGAAGTTTTCAAGCTTTGGGTGAGATATCGATATGAGGAGAATAAGGAGTGGAAGGACCCTAAGCTTGGGGATGCCCAAGGAACCCCAAGGTAATATTCAAGTAAGACTCAAGCGCCTAAGCTTGGGGATGCCCCGGAAGGCATCCCCTCTTTCGTCTTCAAAACTATCGGTATACCTTACTCGGAGCTGTATTTTTATTCATCACATGATATGTGTTTTGCTTGGAGCGTATTTTCAATTTTACTTGCTGTTTGAATAAAATCATTGGATCTGAAATATTGAATGAAAAATAATCCTCCCATGGCTAGTTAATTATTTGACTACTCAGTGTTCTTCACTCATATCTTTTGGAGTAGTTTGTCATTTTGTTCCTGAGTAAATGGTTGAATAAATTGAATGTCATAAATCTGAATCTATATATGTTTCATATGCTTATAACATGGGGAGTAATGACTTCACACATAATAAGTATAGGTAGTAAACTTATTGAAAGTTAGCAAACGTAGAATTGGTCACTTGAACAATTCATGAAAGAATATTGAAGGAAGAGGGATTTCACATATAAATATACTATCTTGGACATCTTTTGTAATTGTGAGCACTCATTAAAATATGACATGCTAAAAGGTTGATGTTGGACAAGGAAGACAACGTAATGGGTTATGTTTTCTTATATCTGAAATAAAGTATATTGTCATGGATCGCCCAACACGTTGAGCTTGCCTTTCCCCCTCATGCTAGCCAAATTCTTTGCACCAAGTAGAGATACTACTTGTGCTTCCAAATACCCTTAAACCAGTTTTGCCATGAGAGTCCACCATACCTACCTATGGATTGAGTAAGATCCTTCAAGTAAGTTGTCATCGGTGCAAGCAATAAAAATTGCTCTCTAAATATGTATGATTGATTAGTGTGGAGGAAATAAGCTTTATACGATCTTGTGATGTGGAAGAAATAAAAGCGACGGACTGCATAATAAAGGTCCATATCACAAGTGGCAATATAAAGTGACGTTCTTTCGCATTAAGATTTTGTGCATCCAACCCTGAAAGCGCATGGCAACCTCTGCTTCCCTCTGCGAAGGGCCTATCTTTTACTTTTATCTCTTAACCTTATGCAAGAGTCATGGTGATTTTCACCTTTCCTTTTTACATTTTATCCTTTGGCAAGCACCTTGTGTTGGAAAGATTCTGAATATATATATCCAATTGGATGTAAGGCATCATGAACTATTATTGTTGACATTACCCTTGAGGTAAAAGGTTGGGAGGCGAATCTATAAGCCCCTATCTTTCTCTGTGTCTGATTAAAACTTTGAACCCATAAATATCGCGTGAGTGTTAGCAATTGTGAAAGACTAAATGATAGTTGAGTATGTGGAGTTTGCTAAATCAAAGCTCTGACATAGACTCTTCCTGAAAATAAGATGAATTGTAATTGTTTGATGACTGATAACACGGTTTGTTAGTTTCCAAGAAAGTTTATGATCTATACCTTAACACGTGAATTGCTTGTTACTTGATCATGAAAAGTTTTATGAGATGAGCTATTGTTATGACATATAATGATGCTAGAAAAAGTGATTAGAATTATCATTGATCAAACTTAAGCACTTGCTAGCATTCACACTTCATAAATTATTTATTTTATCATTTACCTACTCGAGGACGAGCAGGAATTAAGCTTGGGGATGCTGATACGTCTTCAACGTATCTATAATTTATGAAGTATTCATGTTGTTATATTATCTATCTTGGATGTTTAATGGGCTTTATTATACAGTTTTATATGATTTTTAGGACTAACCTATTAACCTAGAGCCCAGTGCCAGTTTCTGTTTTCTCCTTGTTTTAGAGTATCGCGGAAAAGGAAAACCAAACGGAGTCCAATTGACGTGCAACTTGACGGAGATCATTTTTGGACCAGAAGAAGCCCACGAAGTACCGAAAGTAGGTCAGAAGAGTCCCGAGCTGCCCACGAGGGTGGGGGCGCGCCCACCCCCCCTAGGGCGCGCCCCCCTGCCTCGTGGACAGCCCGAAAAACCCCCTGACATGAAATCAACGGCAACACCTCTCATATATACCCAAACTTCCAGAAAGAAACCTAGATCGGGAGTTCCGCCGCCAGAAGCCTCTGTAGCCACGAGAAATCAATCTAGGCCCTCTCCGGCACCCTGCCGGAGGGGGCCATCATCACCGGTGGCCATGGAGGAGTATCCCGGAGAGGCCATCATCGCCATGAAGGCCAAGGATCAAAGGGAGAACCTTTCCCCATCTAGGGGGAAGGCCATGGAGGAGGAAGCACAAGGGGGAGAACCTCTCCTCCTCTCTTGCGGTGGCGCCGGAGTGCCATCGGGAGGGGAATCATCGCCACAGTGATCGTCTTCATCATCATCACCATCCTCATCTCTTTTACGCGGTCCACTCTCCCGCACCCCGCTGTAATCCCTACTTGAACATGGTGCTTTATGCTACATATTATGATCCAATGATGTGTTGCCATCCTATGATGTTTTGAGTAGATATCTTTTGTCCTTGGGTTGATTGATGATATAGATTGGTACGAGTTGTATGTTTTATTTTGGTGCTGTCCTATGGTGCCCTCCGTGTCGCGCAAGCGTGAGGGATTCCCGCTGTAGGGTGTTGCAATACGTTAATGATTCGCTTATAGTGGGTTGCGTGAGTGACTGAAACACAAACCCGAGTAAGGGGTTGTTGCGTATGGGATAAAGAGGACTTGATGCTTTAATGCTATGGTTGGGTTTTACCTTAATGATCTTTAGTAGTTTCGGATGCTTGCTAGAGTTCCAATCATAAGTGCATATGATCCAAGTAGAGAAAGTATGTTAGCTTATGCCTCTCCCTCATATGAAATTGCAATGACGACTACCGGTCTTGTTAACAATTGCCTAGGACAATTCCGCACACCGATCCACCATTATTCCACACTCGCTATTTATAATATTTAGTAATATATTCTAACTTTATGTTAACAGCACCTACTTTTATATTTTAGCTCTCCGATACCATGCAAAGTTATCCTCTTCATACCCACAACGTAGTTTTATTTCTCGTTGCTAGTTGGAAGCAAACGTTCGGTGTACGTAGAGTCGTATCAGTGGCAGATAGGGCTTGAGAGAATATTGATCTTACCTTTAGCTCCTTGTGGGTTCGACACTCCATACTTATCACTTCCACCTTTGGAAATTGCTACGACGATTCCCTGCACTTGGGGATTATCAAGCTCTTTTCTGGCGCCGTTGCCGTGGAGCAATAGCGTGGGGTTGATATTCTCGTGTGTGCTTGTTTGATTTCTTCACTAAGTAGATTTTTTTTCTTTTTGTTTCTGTTTAGTTGTGGGTGAAACATACAAAAAAAATGAAAATACAAAAAATTATTACTTGCCTCTCATGCCTAAAAAGTTTGTCAAAAAGAGAAGTGATTGGAAAGTTATGCATTGAAGAAGTGAGGGTCGACCTTGAGCACTTGTGTTCATGCTCACGGAAACAATGTAGAATTTTTCATGGAAGTTTCTCTGTAAATAATTGTCCCCTTGTATATATCCATTGTATTATAAAAATAATGTGCCAAGCTTTGGTTTTAGGATGATTAGATTGCTTGTTTACTATGTGCAGAACAAAAAACAGAAACTTTGGCTGTAGTGCATGAATTTACATTTTTTACTGGAAAGTCAAATGGGTCTGAAACTTTTTGCACATTACTTCTGTACAAATTTTTCAAATTTTCATTTTCGTTTCATAATTTTAGGAGTTACAGAAGTTTAGTAAACTTCCAGATTACTACAGACTGTCCTGTTTAAGACAGATTCTGTTTTTGATGCATTGTTTGCTTGTTTTGATGAAACTATCGATTTCTATCAGTGGATTAAGCCATGTAAAAGTGATATTACAGTAGCTATAATGCAAAAACAAAATATGAATTGGTTTGCAACAGTACTTATAGTAGTGATTTGCTTTGTTGTACTAACGGACCTCACAAAGTTTTTGTTAAGTTTTTGTGAATGAAGTGTTCGAAGAACGAGGAGTTACCGATGTGAGAAGAATAAAGAGAGGCAAGAGTTCAAGCTTGGGGATGCCCAAGGCACCCCAAGTAAATATTTCAGAGGATACTCAAGCATCTAAGCTTGGGGATGCCCCGGTTGGCATCCCATCTTTCTTCTTCAATAAATATCGGTATACCTCGGTTTTTGTTTTGTTCACATGATTTGTGTCCTTTGTGTTTTTGTTTTTCCTTTAAGAACCATGCTAGTATGAGATGTCCCTTCATCAATTTATAGAATACTTCATGTGCTTCACTTATATCTTTTAAGTATGATCTTATAGAATTGCTCTTTGTGCTTCACTTAAATCTTTTGAGTATGGTTTTATAGAATGCTTCATGTGCTTCACTTATACATTTTGAGCTTGGATATTGGTTAGTCTATATTAATTGTAGAATGCTCCATGAACTTCACTTATATATTTTGGAGTATGAATAATACTATCATTTAAAGTGGGTTTGGAAGAGTGTCAACTTTAGGAATTAGTGATCCCACTATTTTGGAGGGTGTTGAATCTTAATGTGATATTTATGAAAGTGGATTTGGAAGAGTGTCAACTTTAGCTAGTAATGATTCCACTATTTTGGAAGAGGTTCCAATTGAGTATGAGAACAAAGTTGCTATCCATGATGCTACTGAAAATTATTATGAGGGAGGAATACATGCTTGTAGGAGTTGCAATAATATCAAGTTTCCTCTCTATGTGCTTAAAGTTTTGAAGTTATACTTGTTTTGCCTTCCTATGCTAGTTGATTCTTGTTCCCATAAGTTGTGTGCTCACAAAATCCCTAGGCATAGGAAGTGGTTAGATTTAAATGTGCTAGTCATATTCTTCAAGATGCTCTCTTTGTGTTTCGATTCTTGTCTATTATGTGAGCATCATTGAAATCATCATGCCTAGCTTAAAGGCATTAAAGAAAAGCGCTTGTTGGGAGACAACCCAATATTTACCCTTCTTGTTTTTGTGTGTTTACATGATTAAGATACATTATTAATCATGTTTTATAGATTTTGTTTCAATAAAGTGCCAAGTAAGACCTTTGGGAAGACTTGGGAGAAAGTCAATATGATCTTGCTGTAAAAAGCAGAAACTTAGCGCTCACGAGATTAGCTGTCATTTTTTTACAGAAGAGTGATTTTTAGTAGATTCTTTTTGCAGAAGATTAATAGACAAATTCCTCACGTCCACCAATTTATTTCATAATTTTTGGAGTAGAATAAGTATGGTTTATGTTCAGATCATTACAGACTGTTCTGTTTCTGACAGATTCTGTTTTCATTGCATAGTTTGCTTGTTTTCTAGTTTCTATGACTTATATTTCTCAATATAAATTGTAGAAATGATATGGTACAGTAGGCGTTGTGTGAGAACAATTATGAAACTTGTCCTTAACAGTACCAAAGTGAATGGTTTACTCTTTATCATACTAACCTATCTCACGAAGTTTGGTTAAGTTTTGTGTGATTGAAGTTTTCAAGCTTTGGGTGAGATATCGATATGAGGAGAATAAGGAGTGGAAAGACCCTAAGCTTGGGCATGCCCAAGGCACCCCAAGGTAATATTCAAGGAAGACTCAAGCGCCTAAGCTTGGGGATGCCCCGGAAGGCATCCCCTCTTTCGTCTTCAAAACTATAGGTATACCTTACTCGGAGCTGTATTTTTATTCGTCACATGATATGTGTTTTGCTTGGAGCGTATTTTCAATTTTACTTGCTGTTTGAATAAAATCATTGGATCTGAAATATTGAATGAAAAAGAATCCTCCCACGGCTAGTTAATTATTTGACTACTCAGTGTTCTTCACTCATATCTTTTGGAGTAGTTTGTCATTTGCGAGTAAATGGTTGAATAAATTGAATGTCATAAATCTAAATCTATATATGTTTCATATGCTTATAACAGGGGAGTAATGACTTCACACATAATAAGTATAGGTAGTAAACTTATTGAAAGTTAGCAAACGTAGAATTGGTCACTTGAACAATTCATGAAAGAATATTGAAGGAAGAGGGATTTCACATATAAATATACTATCTTGGACATCTTTTGTAATTGTGAGCACTCATTAGAATATGACATGCTAAAAGGTTGATGTTGGACAAGGAAGACAACGTAATGGGTTATGTTTTCTTATATCTGAAATAAAGTATATTGTCATGGATCGCCCAACACGTTGAGCTTGCCTTTCCCCCTCATGCTAGCCAAATTCTTTGTACTAAGTAGAGATACTACTTGTGCTTCCAAATACCCTTAAACCCGGTTTTGCCATGAGACTCCACCATACCTACCTATGGATTGAGTAAGATCCTTCAAGTAAGTTGTCATCGGTGCAAGCAATAAAAATTGCTCTCTAAATATGTATGATTGATTAGTGTGGAGGAAATAAGCTTTATACGATCTTGTGATGTGGAAGAAATAAAAGCGACGGACTGCATAATAAAGGTCCATATCACAAGTGGCAATATAAAGTGACGTTCTTTCGCATTAAGATTTTGTGCATCCAACCCTTAAAAGCGCATGGCAACCTCTGCTTCCCTCTGCGAAGGGCCTATCTTTTACTTTTATCTCTTAACCTTATGCAAGAGTCATGGTGATTTTCACCTTTACTTTTTACATTTTATCCTTTGGCAAGCACCTTGTGTTGGAAAGACTCTGGTATATATATCCAATTGGATGTAAGGCATCATGAACTATTATTGTTGACATTACCCTTGAGGTAAAAGGTTGGGAGGCGAATCTATAAGCCCCTATCTTTCTCTGTGTTTGATTAAAACTTTGAACCCATAAATATCGCGTGAGTGTTAGCAATTGTGAAAGACTAAATGATAGTTGAGTGTGTGGAGTTTGCTAAATCAAAGCTCTGACATAGACTCTTCCTGAAAATAAGATGAACTGTAATTGTTTGATGACTGATAACACGGTTTGTTAGTTTCCAAGAAAGTTTATGATCTATACCTTAACACGTGAATTGCTTGTTACTTGATCATGAAAAGTTTTATGAGATGAGCTATTGTTGTGACATATAATGATGCTAGAAAAAGTGATTAGAATTATCATTGATCAAACTTAAGCACTTGCTAGCATTCACACTTCATAAATTAATTATTTTATCATTTACGTACTCGAGGACGAGTAGGAATTACGCTTGGGGATGCTGATACGTCTTCAACGTATCTATAATTTATGAAGTATTCATGCTGTTATATTATCTATCTTGGATGTTTAATGGGCTTTATTATACACTTTTATATGATTTTTGGGACTAACCTATTAACCTAGAGCCCAGTGCCAGTTTCTGTTTTCTCCTTGTTTTAGAGTATCGCAGAAAAGGAAAACCAAATGGAGTCCAATTGACGTGCAACATGACGGAGATCATTTTTGGACTAGAAGAAGCCCACGGAGTACCGGAAGTCGGCCAGAAGAGTCCTGGGCCGCCCACGAGGGTGGGGGTGCGCCCTAGGGGCGCGCCCCCTGCCTCGTGGACAGCCAGGAAACCCCCCTGACGTAAAATCAACGCCAACACCTCTCATATATACCCAAACTGCCAGAAAGAAACCTAGATCGGGAGTTCCGCCGCCAGAAGCCTCTGTAGCCACGAGAAATCAATCTAGGCCCTCTCCGGCACCCTGCCGGAGGGGGCCATCATCACCGGCGGCCATGGAGGAGTATCCCGGAGAGGCCATCATCGACATGAAGGCCAAGGATCAGAGGGAGAACCTTTCCCCATCTAGGGGGGAGGCCATGGAGGAGGAAGCACAAGTGGGAGAACCTCTCCTCCTCTCTTCCGGTGGCGCCGGAGTGCCATCGGGAGGGGAATCATCGCCACGGTGATCGTCTTCATCAACATCACCATCATCATCACCATCCTCATCTCTTTTACGCGGTCCACTCTCCCGCACCCCGCTGTAATCCCTACTTGAACATGGTGCTTTATGCTACATATTTTGATCCAATGATGTGTTGTCATCCTATGATGTTTTGAGTAGATATCTTTTGTCCTTGGGTTGATTGATGATATAGATTGGTACGAGTTGTATGTTTTATTTTGGTGTTGTCCTATGGTGCCCTCCGTGTCGCGCAAGCGTGAGGGATTCCCGCTGTAGGGTGTTGCAATACGTTAATGATTCGCTTATAGTGGGTTGCGTGAGTGACTGAAACACAAACCCGAGTAAGGGGGTTGTTGCGTATGGGATAAAGAGGACTTGATGCTTTAATGCTATGGTTGGGTTTACCTTAATGATCTTTAGTAGTTGCGGATGCTTGCTAGAGTTCCAATCATAAGTGCATATGATCCAAGTAGAGAAAGTATGTTAGCTTATGCCTCTCCCTCATATGAAATTGCAATGACGACTATCGGTCTTGTTAACAATTGCCTAGGACAATTCCGCACACCGATCCACCATTATTCCACACTCGCTATTTATAATATTTAGTAATATATTCTAACTTTATGTTAACAGCACCTACTTTTATATTTTAGCTCTCCGATACCATGCAAAGTTATCCTCTTCATACCCACAACGTAGTTTTATTTCTCGTTGCTAGTTGGAAGCAAACGTTCGGTGTACGTAGAGTCGTATCAGTGGCAGATAGGGCTTGAGAGAATATTGATCTTACCTTTAGCTCCTTCTGGGCTCGACACTCCATACTTATCACTTCCATCTTTGGAAATTGCTACGATGATTCCCTGCACTTGAGGATTATCAGCCCCCTAGTCCAATTTGGTTTGGGATAGGGGGGCTGCGCGCCCTGCCTCCTCTCTTCCACCACTTGGCCCATGAGGCCCATTGCTTCTTCCTCGTATTCCCGTAACTCCCCGGTACCCCCGAAAATACCCGAATCACTCGGAACTTTCCGATGTCCGAATATAGTCGTCCAATATATCGATCTTTACGTCTCGACCATTTCGAGACTCCTCGTCATGTCCCCGATCTCGGTACATCAAATCACATAAACTCATAATACAATCGTCATCGAACTTTAAGCGTGTGGACCCTACGGGTTCGAGAACTACGTAGACATGACCGAGACACGTCTCCGGTAAATAACCAATAGCGGAACCTAGATGCTCATATTGGCTCCCAATATTCTACGAAGATCTTTATCGGTCAAACCGCATAACAACATACGTTGTTCCCTTTGTCATCGGTATGTTACTTGCCCGAGATTCGATCATCGGTATCTCAATACCTAGTTCAATCTCGTTACCGGCAAGTCTCTTTACTCGTTCCGTGATACATCATCCCGCAACTAACTCATTAGTTGCAATGCTTGCAATGCTTATAATGATGTGCATTACCGAGTGGGCCCAGAGATACCTCCCCGACAATCGGAGTGACAAATCCTAATCTCGAAATACACCAACCCAACAAGTACCTTCGGAGACACCTGTAGAGTACCTTTATAATCACCTAGTTACGTTGTGACGTTTGGTAGCACACAAAGTGTTCCTCCGGTGTACAGGAGTTGCATAATCTCATAGTCATAGGAACATGTATAAGTCATGAAGAAAGCAATAGCAATATACTAAACGATCAAGTGCTAAGCTAACGGAATGGGTCAAGTCAATCACATCATTCTCTCAATGATGTGATCCCGTTTATCAAATGACAACTCATGTCTATGGTTAGGAAACTTAACCATCTTTGATCAACGAGCTAGTCAAGTAGAGGCATACTAGTGACACTCTGTTTGTCTATATATTCACACATGTATTATGTTTCCGGTTAATACAACTCTAGCATGAATAATAAACATTTATCATGAAATAAGGAAATAAATAATAACTTTATTATTGCCTCTAGGGCATATTTCCTTCAATACATATGTCTATGTACCGTCTATGATGCTAATTTCGAAAGGTTATAGATGTTGCATGTGAAACTTGGTGTTGGTGCAGTTGTGTAATGGGGTAGCTGAGTGCTGAAGCTATATGATGTTGTGCTCTGATGTATTTCAATTATGAAAATGAAATATATTGTGTGCTTAATACGAAATGTCAATTAGATTAACAAATGGATTATTAATAATAGGATAATAAGCTTGCTAATTGGGTTTTTCTATTGCAAACGGTTATTGAGAAAACACCGTGGGCGATGACCTCAGGCAACGCACACAGTTTGTAGGAATAAACCGTGTTGGATTAATGAACAGTCACACACGACATCCTCTTGAAAACTGTTTGCGTTAGGCCACCTGGCGCAAACATTTACCACATAAAAACTGTGTGTGATGGACAGCCTTTGCCACACAGTTTCTTCTATGCACCGTGTGTATGCATTCAATAATGCAAACGATAAAATTGTTAATACCATGTGCAATGGAAACGCTATCACAAACGATTTAACGGGGAAAATTGTGTGCGATGTACCTGCGAACAGAAACGTTTTCCTTGGAGCGACTGTGTGGGATGTATATACGAACAGAAACGTTTAGCGAGGACTGAATGTATGGGATGAACTTACGAACGGAAACAATTTCGTCTGTATAATTGAATTTTTTTAGCACTACTGTACGTATAACCGTATTTGATCGCTCGTCGGTCGCACACGACCTCATTTTGCAAAGCGTGTGTGCCAGGAGGGCATATCCCGACGGTTTCTGGGTCGTGTGGGGAGGACCCTCCTATCGCAGTCACTCACTAGGCGACGGTTCCAAATGCTATCGCAGAAAGGGGTTAAAAACCGTTTGTATAACACCTCGATGTACTAGTGGCGGTGATGAGCAGAGACTCACGATCATGTGACCCCGTCGCCCCGTCTCGAGGAAATACGGTAAGGGCCAGGCCCAACACTCTCTCTAGGGCGGTCTACCTGCCCGGCTGTGCCTCGTGGTTATCTCGCGGGTACCCTCCAGGTCAACCCGACTTCAGTAACTCTCGCAGGTACCCCTCGGGGTTGACCCGACTTCAACAATTTCTAAAGTAAAGTCCAGGTAACCGTGTGTCCATAACATCAATGGGGAATCCGAGGAATCGAATCCACTTCATGTAAACGTCAAGGTGAACTTAGGAGGAATCACCCTCTCGAGGTTCACACTTGAGGTGTTGCACGACAGAGTTGTATCGGGAGTGGTGAAGGAGGAATCACCCTCGATAGACCACAACCGATTGGCTACACTATAGAGTTATTATCAGGGGTGCATTACGAGGTATCACCCTCGACACTCGATAGTGGCTCTACAGAGTCGTACAGCTAAGGGGGGTGAGGTGATGTGTTAGTCTCTGGACGTCGATCACGTTGATCGAGTCATCGGTGATGAAGCAGGGACAACTAGGACAAGGTGAGGGGTCACTGATGGATCGCTAACCAACCTATACTAAGCATATAGGATAAGCAGGTAGGTAACAATAGTAGGTTACAAAAGCAGGCTGTGCATCAGAATAGGAGCAATCAATTGCAGTAGCAAAATCTAATGCAAGCATGAGAGATAATGGAGTGGGCAATATTGAAATGATCAAGGGGGGTTTGCTTGCCTAGAAGCTCTGTTCAAAAGGAAGAAGGGTCGTCGGTGACGTAGTCGATCACAGGGGCAGCCTCGGTCTCAGGGTCTACCGGAGAGAAGAGGGGGAAGAAGCAATAAATATAAAGCAAACAAAGATTCACAATGAAATACATAGCAATACGTTGTGCTAGGGTTGACCTAACGCGGTGCTACACGTTATAGACTAAGAGGGAAAACATCTAGTAATGTTTTCCCAACGTTTGGCAATTTCTGGATAGATGAAAGAGAGGGGATGGTTACATGTTCATCATCCTAGGGATGTGACAGATGAAAGGATTGCATATTCGGACTCATTGTATTTTTCTGAGCAACTTTCATATATAAATTATTTTCATCCGACTTACGGATTATTTTATATTAATTTTCAATGTTTTAAACATTTTATGAAATTAATTTTAATTCAAAATAAATACTAAATTGCTATGTGCACATAGCACTATGTACACAGAAGTGTACACAGGCTGACATGTGGGCCAGGGGGTCCCAGTTGACCAGTCAAACTTTAACTGGTCAACGGGGGTTGGCCTCCCCTCTCATACACTGTTAACTAACTAACCTAGTTTACTTAGTTAATTAAGCAGGTTGATTAAGCATGTTGATTAAGTTAATTAAACTAAATTAATTATTTTTTATTTTATTTTATTTTCTACTTTTGTTTCATTTTTATCAAGGGTGTGGGCACCTGAGGTCAGTGTCACAGGGCCAAGGGCTGTGGGCATGCACGCGCGTGGGAGGTGAGGGGGCAGAGGACCCCAGTGGGGAGCCCTGGTGCAGCGGCCGGGCTTGGCCCCCGGCGAGGCCACCGGCGGGCGCAGGGAGCATAGGCGGGGCGTGGCAGCGGGCGAGCGGGGGAGGGAGGCTGCTGCGGGCGACGTGGGGCGGCGAGCGGAGGCGAGGCGCGACCGGAGCGAGCGAGCGAGCGAGCGGACGGTCGCGAGCGCGGGCTGCAGGCGGAGCGCGAGCGGGCACGCGACAGTGGCTGGCGGCAGCAAGGGCGAGGGCGGGCGACGACGGGGCTCGCCAGGAGGGACGCGAGGCGGAGGGGCGGGGCTCGTGCGCGAGCTGCAGCAAGGGGGGCGAGGCCATGGGGCGGCTGAGGCGGAGCAGGCGATGCGGGGCTGAAAGTGCAACTAATCGCTGGGTGGTTTTGGCAATTCATAACAACATATAGCTCATTGAACTAATATCCATTCAAGTTAAATATTTCAGAAAGTTCAATGATTGGCATGGCATGGACTAGAGATGTGGACCCCTCAAAATGCTGAGGACAAAGATTGGCAAAGGCTCAAGACTCTTCATTTTCATTTTAGTGATCCAAGATCACATTGAGTCCATAGTAAAGCTAATACTATTAAAAGGGGATGAGGTGTTGCTTAATGGTCTACTTGCTCAAAGTGCTTAGTGATATTGCTCCAAAACCCTCAGCCACTTTCTCATTTCCACATTTGTCCAAAACCTAAAGTCAAACTCGGCCCCACCGATTTGATAAATCCGGCGCCACCGAGTTCATTTGACCTAGCCACTGCCAGAAACCCTAGACAATTCGGTCTCACCGATATGGATCTCGGTCCCACCGAAATGTGCAATCGGTCCCACTGAGTTTGTCTGACCAACTCTCTGTTTGCTCATTGCTGAAATCGGTCTCACCGAGTTCATGCAATCGGTCTCACCAAGATGAGGTTTTGCCCTAGCCCTAGCACATCGGTCCCACCGAGTTGATCATGTCGGTCCCTCCGAGATTCCTAACGTTCACATTTTGAACTAAATTGGTCTCACCGAGTTCTTCTATTCGGTCTGACCGGGGTCAAATGTGTGTAACGCTTGGATTTTGTGTGGAGGCTATATATAGCCCTCCACCCCTTCTCCATTCAAGAGAGATCCATCAGAACGTGCCTACACATCCACTACTCATTTTCTAAGAGAGAACCACCTACTCATGTGTTGAGACCAAGACATTCCAATCCAACCACAAGAATCTTGATCTCTAGCCTTCCCCAAGTTGCTTTCCACATCTGTGAGAGAGAGTTGAGTGTTGGGGAGACTATCATTTGAAGCACAAGAGCAAGGAGTTCATCATCATCACACCATCTATTACCTTTTGGAGAGTGGTGTCTCCTAGATTGGTTAGGTGTCAATTGGGAGCCTCCGACAGGATTGTGGAGTTGAACCAAGGAGTTTGTAAGGGCAAGGAGATCGCCTACTTCGTGAAGATCTACCCGAGCGAGGCAAGTCCTTCGTGGGCGATGGCCATGGTGGGATAGACAAGGTTGCTTCTTCGTGGACCCTTCATGGATGGAACCCTTCGTGGACTCGCGCAACCGTTACCCTTCGTGGGTTGAAGTCTCCATCAACGTGGACATACGATAGCACCACCTATTGGAACCACGCCAAAAATCTTTGTGTCTACATTGCGTTTGCCTTCTCCAAACCCTTCCCTTTATCTTCATATGCTATGTTTTACTTTATGCTGCTACACTTTTAGAATTGCATGTGTAGGTTGATTGCTTGACTTGTGCTAAATTGCTAAAATCTGCCAAGACTTAAAATTGGGAAAAGGATAGATTTTTATTTGGTCAAGTAGTCTAATCACCCCCCTCTAGACCTACTTTCGATCCTAGAGGGGCGTGAGCTGGGGCGCGGTGAGCGCGCGTAGGGCGCGAGCGGGCGCGAACGGGGTGCTTGCCGGGTGAAAGGATCGAGAAGAGGTGTCTAGAGGGGGGTGAATAGACTTTAATCAAGTAAAGTTGCAGTTTTTAATTTCACTTAAGTTGATGTGGAGTTTTAGCACAAGTTTAAACATTCACAATACATATCAAGCAAGCATGCAAGCATACAAGAGTATATGAGCAGCGGAAAGTAAAGCATGCAAGTTGCAAGAATGTAAAGAGAAGGGATTGGAGTGTGCAAACGCAATTTGGAGACACGGAGATTTTTTATCCATGGTTCTGATAGGTGGTGCTATCGTACATCCACGTTGATGGAGACTTCAACCCACGAAGGGTAACGGTTGCGCGAGTCCACGGAGGGCTCCACCCACGAAGGGTCCACGAAGAAGTAACCTTGTCTATCCCACCATGGCCGTCGCCCACGAAGGACTTGCCTCACTAGGGTAGATCTTCACGAAGTAGGCGATCTCCTTGCCCTTACAAACTCCTTGGTTCAACTCCACAATCTTGACGGAGGCTCCCAAGTAACACCTAGCCAATCTAGGAGAGACCACTCTCCAAGAAGTAACAAATGGTGTGTTGATGATGAACTCCTTGCTCTTGTGCTTCAAATGATAGTCTCCCCAACACTCAACTCTCTCTCATAGGATTGGATTTGGTAGAAAGAAGATTTGAGTGGAAAGCAACTTGGGGAAGGCTAGAGATCAAGATTTATGTGGTTGGAATGGAATATCTTGACCTCAACACAAGTGTAGGTGGTTCTCTCTCAGAAAATATGTATTGGAAGTGTAGGCATGTTCTGATGGCTCTCTCCATGAATAAAGAGTGGGTGGAGGGGTATATATAGCCTCCACACAAAATCTAACCGTTACACACAAATCACCAAACTCGGTGGGACCGATTCAAAGAACTCGGTCAGACCGATTTGGTTCATAATGTGACCGTTAGGCATTTCGGTGGGACCGACTGGATCAACTCGGTGGGACCGATGTGCTAGGGTTAGGGTAAATCCAAAACTCGGTTTGACCGATTACTCAAACTCGGTGGGACCAATTTGGGTAATAAGTGAAACAGAGAGTTGGCCAAGCAAACTCGGTGGGGCCGATTGCATATCTCGGTGGGACCGAAAATATTGTAATAGGCAACAGAGAGTTTGCATGCCCATCTCGGTGAGACCGAGATCCCATCAGTGAGACCGGATTGATTAGGGTTTCTGGCAGTGGCTATATCAACTGAACTCGGTGGCTCCAGATAGAAAGAATCGGTGGGGCCGAGTTTGACTTTTGGTTTGGGACATATTTGGAAGTGAGGTAGTGGTTGAGGGCTTTGGAGCATATCACTAAGCACTTTGAGCAAACAAGCCATTAGGCAACACCTCATCCCTTCTTAATAGTATTGGCTTTCCTATGGACTCGATGTGATCTTGGATCACTAAAATAGAAAATGTAGAGTCCTGAGCTTTGAGCTTGAGCCAATCATTTGTCCTTAGCATATTGAAGGGGTTCCACATCCTCTAGTCCATGCCACTCCATTGTTGAACTTATCTGAAACATACTAGGTAGAGACATTAGTCCAACAAGAGATATGTTGACATTAATTACCAAAATCACCCAGGGAGCACTTGTGCTTTCACCGGGCGCGGTGACCGCGAGTGGAGAGAGAGGGGGTGCTCACGAGCGTTGTCGGGGAGCTGGGCGGCGAGGGTTGTGGGGGTCCGGCAGGGAGGAGGTCGAGGAGGTCCGGCGACGGCGGCGGGTGGCGGGGCGACGACTAGCGGCGTTGGGCGCCCTAGATCGGGCGCGGGAGAGGAGGAGGGGATGGGGGGAAGATTGGTTGGGGGTTAGGGTTTGCGGGGGTGGCCGCAGGGGCCTTATAGGCCGGGCGACGGGGTGGGCTGGCTGGGCCGGGGCCCAATTGGGGGGGGGGGGTTGTCCCCTCTTTTTCTTATCTTTTGGTTTTCTTTTGTTTATTTTTCTCTTTTGTTTTCTTTTGCTTTTCAATTTATTTTAGTTTTGTAAAATATATAATTAGTACCTAAATTAGTATTACTAAATATACCAATGCCACAAAAAGTTTAACCCCTAAATAAAATAGTTTAATATTTTATAAATTATAAAAGGCATTTATTTAATTGTTTAATCAACTGTTTTATTTATTTCAGAGCATTCAAACATTTTATAAAAATGTGGTTTCTTCACCAATATTACTTATGAATTATTTGTCATAGTTTGTACTTTTTTTGTTTTGACATTTGAAAACTTATATTGTTTGACTTTATTTTAAATTTGAATTTGAACCAATTTTGAATCTAAGTGAGATTAGCAACAGTAACAGTGGTGACATGGCATCATTAGCAAAGGATTGTTGTAGCTTAATTATCCGGGTGTTACAGTCTATATCATGTCATTTTGTTTAAGGCGTTACTCTGTTCTTTATGAACTTAATACTCTAGATGCATACTCGATAGCCGTCGATGTGTGGAGTAATAGTAGTAGATGTTGAATCGTTTCGGTCTAATTGTCTCGGACGTGATGCCTATATACATGATCATTGCCTTGGATACCGTCATGATTATTTGCTTTTCTATCAATTGCCCAACAGTAATTTGTTTACCCACCGTATGCTATTTCCAAGAGAGAGGCCTCTAGTGAAAACTATGGCCCCCGGGTCTACTTTTTATCATATACTAAAATAAAAAATATCTTCCTGCATTTTTCTTTCTTTATTTCTTTTGTTTCTATCACCATACAATTTAATCTTGCAAGTAACCGCCGAGGGATTATATTGACAACCCCTTGTTCGCGTTGGGTGCAAGGATTTGTTATTTTGTGTGTAGGTACTGCTAACGAGGTGTTGTGTGGTTCGCCTACTGGATTGATAACCTTGGTTCTTAACCGAGGGAAATATTTATCTCTATTGTACCGCATCATCCTCTCATCTTCGAGGAAATCCCAACGCAGCTCACGAGTAGCAGCATCCTCAGAGGCAGAGCCTCCAAATTGGTCGTGATGAACCATGGAAACTAAGTTCGATTTAATTTCATACTCAGCGGCTGCTACCTCAGGTTGTGCACCTGTGTTATAGGTTCACGCATGAAGTTGTTGCTGGGAGTAGCAAAACTCCCTAGATTACGAGCCATAGTGATCTTTTTGTTTTTCTCGACTAACAAGACTTGCAACTAAAATGAAATTTAAACTAAAAACAAAGAAGTAAAAAACAAAAAACTGAAAATTAACTTTAACAAAAACTCCAAACACAAAGAATAGGAATACTAAACTCCTCCCTGGCAACGGCGCCAAAAAAGGGCTTGATACCTCCTTTTATTGATCCAGTATTGGAACAGAAAAGAATTTCCTGCACCTATTTCCTAGAGGTGACCCTGGGTTATCGAACCCGCGAGAGGAAGATTCCCTTGAAGCGATGGTCTATAGCAAGCTTTTGTCAAAGTGTCAAATCCAGCTTTTAACCGGATCATCAAGCAAATAGTGATTCAAACACTTATAATAAAAACAGGTACGGGGTATGAGGTATTATGCTTACAACCTTGTATTTGCGCTGGGATCAAATAAGATATTAATTTGTGCGCTCGAAGTCACCCATAGAGATGTGCCTGTTACGGATCGAAGTGTGGGATGTGTCCAAATAACATCTTGACCATCACGAGTCCTGCGTCAAGAATCAATTGTCCTACTGCATACCCTATCTATCGCGCATGGTTGCCTCGATACTTAAGAAATGAAATCAGACAAGAGCTTTTGGCGTTTAATGACTACACCTCATTTCTCCCCAAGGATATGATCCATGTTACTCTATTGAACCTTACTGTCACCGGTGTTCGGTGTAACACTTCACGGTCTCCTGACTCCTAGCCTCACCGGTGCTCAATCTCCATGATCCTGGGGTACCTGCAGGGATGAAGATCGCAGACAAGACAAGAGAAATCTTCACGGAACAATTTTATCTCACTCATAACGGACGTTATGTCAAAGTCTTCCATTGATCCCCTCAACAAATACCTCGGGTTGCAAGGCTTATGCCTCAACCCACACCTTATCGAACTACTTACACATGGAGATCAGATCGCGGGAAGAAAACATTGCAGAACACATCTTGAGATTGATTGATTGCAACATGTCTTACAATGGATGCCTTGTGCGATGCACGATTACAAGTATGAATGGGATGGATGAGCACTATGGTGGTGGTGTAGATGGCTATGGTGGCGGCTAGGGTTTGTGGTTGAGGATGATGATGAAGAGGTTCTGGCTTATGTGCTCGTCTCTCTATTGACATTTCGACGGGGTCCCTTTAATGAAAGTTGTTCATGTGGACGATCTGCCTCGAAATTCACGCCAAACGGGCGCTGGAACGCCGACTTTTTTGTTGTTTTCGCGCGGACGCTTCCTGTTGATTCCTTCTTCCTCCATTCTCTTTCCATTCCATTTCCCCACGTGAGTTTTCCCTTTTAGCCCATTTCCCGTGGAAACACATCAAAGATGGGATCTGTGGAATCTTTTGCACTCATTAGTCATTAGTACTAATATCGGAGCGAATATCTCTTTTTAATTGAAATATCTCGGTTTAAACAAAGGTGAAATGAGTGTAAAAATACCACTCATAAGTTGCCTAGGTGCGGGTGTTTACTGGGGTTGCTAGCAACGATGAGCTCGGTCGAGTCACCTGCAAGCTCCATGGGCGCCGCCCACCATGGCTTCGTCACCAATTCAGAAAGAGCACCCTAAGTTTGCAAGTGTACGGTCTTCAGGATCCGGCAGCGCTTCACCGTCCAGGGCTAATCATCATCGGAGAATTAGAGGAGGAGATTAGAATCATGTCGGGCTTCTAATTATGAGGATTAGAGAGGATCTAGATCTAGCTCTAATTGGATCAATTAGAACTAAAACTAGAGAACTATAGGAGGCTTCAAAACTTGTATGTTCAAAAGTGCCCAAAAACTCTAGTGTATGTATAGGTTGGAGGAGAGGGGAGGGAGCGTCACAAGGGGGGAGGTTTCCTCCTCCCCCCTTGGTCGGCCAAGAGGAGGGGGAATCCCCCTCCAATTTGGGCTCCCATTGGCTTGTCCAAGAAGCTAAGGGGCGCCTCCCCTATTGGGCCCAAGTCGTCGAATATCTTTTCGCCACTTAACCTTTTAAGGCCCGTTTATATTTAAATAAATATAAAAGCTCCTAATCATATTAGAGCCTTTTAATATTAATTTAACATCACCGAAAACTACTCCCACCTATATATTACTTATCGGTATTATCCGGTAAACTCCGAAACCCTTCCAGTGACCCCAGAACGCTTCCGATTCCCCTTGAAACTATTTCAAATATTAATGAATCTATTTCATAAATATTTCCTCATTACTCTTGTCCTACTAGCACTCAACAGATCGTGATTACCTTAAACTTGTGACCCTATAGGTTCGGTAAAACATAGACATGAACAAATCCCCTTTCGTTCAATGACCGATAGCGGGACCATGGACGTCCATATCGATCTGTATGAATATACAAAGGACTTCGAGTTAACCTTTGGTTATCACATGCTATTACCTTTGCTTCATGATACTTTATAAAACCCGAGGTGAGATGTATTGGTATCCTCTTGAGTCATTCTCGTGCTCACTATACCGGTCTCCTTATTATCAGTTTTGTTCTTCTTTCTCATTGACATGTTCCAGCATCCCCATGACCTAGTCACCCGTGTCTCGCAAGATGATGATGGATGTTGTCACACGGAGAGGGCCCTAAGAATATCTATCCATTGTCGGAGAAGCAAATCCCACTCTTGAGCTATCTAATTTATTGTCAAACTTCCTGATGAACCTGCAAGTAGTTGTCGTTATGATCACCGTGTTATAGATGACGTTTGAGCAACCCCGAATCCCATTGTATGGTAAGTGATGTGACTCGACTAGTCGACGAGTCGCTGGTTGGTCCGATCCTTCACGGTACTTGCAAAATATCAATGAACAACAGCAGCAACCGTCGCAGAATAAAACAAACAGACGTAGAAGAGGAAAAGCCTTTGGATCAAAACGATATAGCAAGAAGCCAAAGGAGTAGACTTGTACCGAATATTGATACGAGATCAACACAGGAACAGCAGCAACGAAACCCTAGGAATCGCAAGAACGCATTTTTGATGCCCCTGGCCGTGAGGCGTTTTCTGGTATTTTTCTATTCAACTCAAAACTAATCTGCCTTACAAAACTCTCGACTCCTCCTTTATATAAGCTCACATGCGGTAAGGGCCTAAAATATCTAACCGACTCGATGACTAAACTAACATGCGATATCCTCTCCTTTTACATCTCGGAGAGAAAAACTAAACTAGCTAACCACAACTTGTACGTGACGCAACTCTAAGTAGTACCTTTGATTAGAAAACTAATTAATCCATCCGGCCACGCTGATCACCTATTGCTAATTTAGACTTAAGTAACGATTTGTTTGCCTGCATGCTTGGCACTACTCCACCAGACATGAAAAGTAGTACCGATATTAATTCATGTTGGAGGGGTCCTGAAGTTTGGCTTCACTGTATCCTTCTCTGGCTCATTGGGTGAAACCTCAAAGCAAAAAGACCCAAGCTGTAACATGATCGGAAGATTGTAACGTGAAGACTCTTGTATACTTGCATCAAAACAAATGGCCGTGCTTGTCTTCTGTTCAACAGTTGGAGACCCCCCAAGTATACCTATGATATTGGTGTGCACATCAGTAAGAAGTGACTATGATACTCTCATGGTCTAAGAAACTAAATCACACGTTAACTCTCCGTGTGCTAGGAGTTGACTTGTGACGATTGTATCTCAAAGTATAACAAACAAGTTTTGGTTTATTCAATATGATCGTTCTTCCAAAGTCATATTATCAAAGTTGTTTTAGTACTATTGTTACACTTAACGATATCCTAAGATCTGGAAAACACGATCACTAACAACACTTGAGCTAGTCTTAGAGGCGAGACTAGGAATCCACTTTTACCGTTTATCATTCCACACATACATATGAGTTTTCCACTGAATCGCATATTCCAGGATCATAGCAGTTATAACATATAATATAAACTCTTAATTATAAACCTGGAAATACAATAATACAATATTATTGCCTCTTTGGCATATTTCCAACACCTGGTGCGCTATTTTGAAATTAATCGCGCTCGTAGCTCCCTAGCCACCTCAATCACATGCCGCCACTCTCAATTTAAGGATTTAAAGGTCTTTGCTAGACCCTCATCAAGATTTGGGAGCGCCGATGTACGCAGTCGCCGCCAATGTGCTCTGTCCATTTAATAATGACCCCTACCTTCCTAGCCATCTCACTTCCGTCCCATGACCACAATAAAGTGACCAAAGCCCCGAAAATAGCCACCATTTGCCATCAACAGCTCCTAGCCGTCGAAATCCGCTCGGACCAACATTGTTGTCTTCTTTAGCTACCCCAACTGGTCATGCAACACCTTTTGAAATCACCTCGACGCCCTCTACTTATTTTTGTGGTCGCCATTGGGTTCATAGTTTAGCCACCGGTGAGAAAACACCGCCACCCCTCCCCTCTCTCCTCTTTCTCTGTTAACCAACATGTGGTGGTGGTGGTGGTGCAGGTGAGTGGGTCCCACCAACTATAACAAAGAGTAGGGAGAGTTTTTTACTTTTCTCTTTTTAACGGGGCCCACGCATGAGTGGCACAAACTAATGAGTTTCAATTTTACCCGATTGCTGGTTGCCGCTACCTGGGGCATTTTGGACAAAGATCACGGTCAATGGTTTTTGACTAGACGGAAATGACACGGAAGGCCATTCCTGTAAGGACACCTAAAGAATGAGGGGCAAATCTGAGCACAATTGAAAAATAGCGGTATATCTGAGTAGCGGGTTTGAGTTAATGGCTGAAATGTGAATGACCCATTTCGTTTTCCCACCCTACGAGATGCTTTTCCCAGTGTATTTCACGGAGCTACTCATATTTCAAACAAAACACGACATTGTCGCTTTTAAGACAAATTTCCACATAACTATATCATTGCCCTAAATAAAACCTTCCGCCAGCTTCGCACCGACGATAGAGAGAGCGTCGTTGCAAGGAAGAGGGAGCACGAACCACCATATTGCAATATGTCGCGCTAGGGAGACACCTAGATGGAGAAAAGGGGGCCACAACCTCGTCTCTACTGTGAAAACACCCAGGGGAACATTACCCCGACCCCTCAGGGTTGGTCATTCGCCGACGAAGTCATTAGCTGCCTGCAACACCACCACCACATAGAGCTTGAAGAACAACACCATTACCTTGACACTAACATGAAGTCAAGATGATGTTCTAGGCAAACTACCCTAGTCCTCCATACAAAAGCAAAATGAGCAATCTCATGTGCGGTTACATTTTCTTTCCACACAGTGATTTACTAGTAGGCGGATATGTGCACAACTCGTGCAAGTTTCAATTGATGGATGCAAATCTTGCTTCCTTCAAACACAATACTTTGCATGTCTGGCTTTATTGAGTCTACGGTTGCAACCGTTCTATTTTGTATGTAAGGCTTCACATATGTAGAATGAGTATCTTGCTCTACAGCCAGCTTAAAGAAGTTTCACTAAGAGCTTCCAACTCTAGTTGACGAGACAGCGCGCATGTCGCATATGCTCACAATCTGGCTGTTAGTGTGTGTGTCGTGACTAGCTACGCATGAATGGATAACAAAAAACACAAGTGAACTTTCGTACATTGACACGTAGCGATGACTCTAGAAATTAGCAGTGCAAATCCACAATATTGAACCATTTGATGGACCCTATCAACGGATCACGTTTTTGTTACCTTGAAATTCAAAAGTTTAAAACTCATACACCATATAATAGTATAGATATAAATAATCACCCCGTAAAAAAAAACTCATCATACTTCACATACGAGACTCGGTATTCTGCAGGGTGTAAGATAACATGAACAATTTCAAACGAATCACTCTCGCACATTGGAGAAAATCGCAATATCTTCAGCGATGCAGCCTAGGTCTATGATTCTGGTGTGCTCCATCCTCCCTTAGTAGTAGAAAAATATATGAAAACATAAAGTGTTAGAGCAACTTCAATGGGGTGACCCATTTCGTTTGCGGCCGTCCGTTTGGGTCGGTGCGGACAGAAAAGTCGGCCCAACGCGCCGACCCAAATGAACGCGCGTCTGCTTTCGTCCGCCTGCCGACCCATTTCCGGCCCATTTTTGAGCCGGATTTGCGTCGGCGCGGACACAAGATGGACGCGCGCTCGCCCTCTTTCCTCACCGGGCCTGCTGGTCGGTGGCACATTGGCCTCTCCACATCAAACAGCACACCCTCGCCCGCCTGCTTCGTCGCCGACGCCGCCGGCCATTTTTTCCGATAAAAAGATAGTTCTAGAATACACAGATAAAAGAAAAGACCAACTACTCGTCTCTTTCCGACTCCGACTCGGTAATGTCCTCCTCCGACGTCTGAATGTAGGCGTCAGCATGCTGCTCGTCTTCGAAGTCCCAACCCGACGTTTCTCGTAGCTTCAGTTTCAATTGAGCGGCCTGCTTCCGCGAACACTTGTCCTCCCGATAGGCGGCTCGCTCCGTCCTCCTCGCGTCCCTCTCCGCCCTCCTTTGTTTGTAGAACTGGCGCTCGTCGACGATGTCCTGCGGGAAGCGTTCGCGCCACACCACCATGGCTTCCACGTCCATCTCGGCAATGGCGAGGCGACGGTGCCGCCTCCGGTGGACACGACGATCCTCGTCGGTGAAAAGCCGCGGAAGAGGCGGGAGATCCTGCGCCTGCTGGCTCGACACGTCGGAAAAATTCATATCCCGACGAGGCCTCAGGAGGCGCCATGCCGCCGCGTCATGCGCGCGAGCCGCCTCCTCTGCGGTGTCGAAGGTGCCGAGGATGAGGCGTTTCTCGCGAAACCAGATCTCGGAGGAGAAGGCGCCGGAGCGGCGCTCGCGGACTCCGCGAAAATGCGAAGCGCCCAGGCGGCGCATCGACATGGTGGCGCAGAGGTGGCGAGGCTAGTGAGAGGGGGCGAGACGAGTGGGCGGCGGACAGAGTGTGGAGGGAGCGCCTTCTTATAACGAGCGCCGGCCGCGGCGCGCGCTGGAGCGTCAAAACCAGCGCGCTAGGCCGCTTTTCTCCCCGCGCGCGAACCTTTCCTGCGCGCTGAAGTGCCAAAACCAGGGCGACGCCATGGCCGCTGGCATGATCTAAAGCGCGCAGGGTCATGAAATAGGTCGCCTTGTTGGGCGCACTGCCGACCCAAATTTAAAAAAGGGCGGACGGCGGGCGGGCGGCCGACCCAAACGGATAAAAAGCGGACAAAAAACGCTGTGCGTTTGGGTCGGCCCTTGGAGTTGCTCTTATGGTATTCAAATGGGTTAAACTCACAATTAGTGGCCAAAATATGTGAAATTTAGGAAAATTTAGCTGTTTGTCCTGGTTGCTCGTCTTCTCGAGCTCCGCTTCCAGAAAAACCCCACGACGACGGCTCGCAACAACCTAGAACCCTCTCCATCCCTCACCCTCCCCCCCTCCGTCTCTTTCCGAGCAGCTACCGGAAGCGCACACGCCCGCCGGTGCACCCCATCAAGGAGCGCTTCCACAACGTCGCCGCCCGCCGGGATGGAGGCGGCGGCGGCCTCCGACGAAACCCTAGCCGCCGTCTTCGCCCAGCTTAAGCCCCACACAATCGCCCTCCTCGACGTCCTCCGCAGCCGCTCCCCCGCCTCCAATTCCGCCGCCGCCTCCTCCCTCCGCCCCATGGCCGCCTTCCTCCGCTCCGTCCCTGCCCCCGCCTTGCAGCCCTGCTTCGAGTACGTATACGCCCGCTCCTCTTCCCCCGTACGCCCCGCTGCTTGAGGAAAATATGCTCTCCTTATATTGTGTGCGTGTGTCTTTGATTTGTGATCTAATCTTGGTGCCCTGTCCTTTTATCTAGCTATACGGCGTTTCCATTGCTCATGCTCCTAGATGCAGCGGTGCAGTGCAGGAAGGAAGGCAAGGCAGCAAGGCAGGGTGTCGGGGAGCTCGACATCACCGATGCCATCGCCGAAGGCGGGCTCGCTTGCCTTGAGTTGCTCCTCACCAAGTGCCGTCTCACCTCGCTCAATCAGGTGATTAATTCCCCTAAGCCATGATTCTGCAGTGTAGTCTAGTCTCTAGCAACCTAACTAGAACCTGTTAAGTAGCTGCTTACTAGAACTTGAGTATGGAAATTTATTTTTCAACCACTAACTATAGCCATATGGTACGAAGCATCTCCACACTTTTAAGCGCACATTGGGTAGATCATGTGGGTTATTTTCTGTTGGCGAATCTACCAAGTTTTTCACACATGTTATATAGTTTTGTTTGGCATGCTAGATGGTCGCGTTGCTGAAAAAGTTGACATCTGGGGCAGTACTTTCACCTTCGGAGGCTTCTGAAGAATTCCGCCTAGGCATCCTAAGATGCTTCAGAGCCATGATTCTGCAGCTGCAGTCATGCTCGGCTAAGTCCTGTTCGTGTAATCAAGCAACTGTATTACCCACGACCCCAATCATTCAAAGTTCGGAAATTGGTAGTGTGGTTCACCCAAAGCATTCTGCAAAACCAGAGGAGTGCTTGCTTGCATTCCTCCGATCGGAAAATGCTTCACCTGCTGTCGGACATTGGCTTTCACTTCTTCTACAGGTATAGTGTTTATTCCTGAACATATGTATAGACACACTTCTTTTCGCCGTTACTTTTCTTTTTGTTTATATAGTGCCTTTGCCACCCAGTTATTCTTTATTTTCCCACAAAAAACTATTCTATTATTTGTGCACACATGTTCTTTTAGATGTAATAACCATGTGTTAGTAAGACGGAACTAATTTGGTTCATTTCATATGGAAGTCATCAGAATTTGAGGCATCAAGAGGTCACCGTGGCAGCGCAGGTATTAGAAAGGAATCATTGCTCGCATTGCGCGTTCTTATTGCCAAGGTGAGATGTTCTGTGTGACAGCAGTGGCTTGCTAGATGAGATGCTTCTACTATTTTCAGTCAGAAATTCTTAATCGTTTATTAACTAAAACTCTGCCTTGCTAGTATTTAATCCCCCTCCCCTCACCTCCAAAAAAGACCTACGACAACAACATTATTTCATAAAAAGATAAATTACAAGAAATGAGGCAATGTTACATGGTTCGCTGTCGCATTGACATATTACTCTGGGTAATGATTTTTACTCATTTGAAGCAAAAAGGGATGGGATATACAAGACATACTTAAATATCCTAGATGATTTAAATACCGAGCGGCCAGCGGTACTCTGATTGCAACAGTAAAAGTTGGTGTCATCTTTAGGTTTGGCATATCTGTATCTTTCCTGTAGGCATGATTCCTCTTTGCATAGAAGCATGGTTGAATCGTTTTTAATTATTTTGAGCGTGGCTTCTGGTGAGATTTTTCTTAATTATGTTCACTAGTAAAAGTTGTCTTTCTTCTTTAGGTAGGTTCTGCTGATGCACTTGCCTTTTTCCTTCCTGGTATCGTCAGTCGTCTTGGAAAGCTTCTCTACACATCTAAGACAATGATTAGCGGCGCTGCTGGGAGTGCTTTGAGCATTGAGCAAGCCATTCTTGGATTGACTGAGGCTTTGATGATAGTCCTATGTGACAAGGAAAATTTCAGTGCACTTGATATTCCTAGTGACAATAGTTCTGCCCAATGTTCTGGTGGCAGTGGTTCTAGTGACCATGTATTGCAGAAGCTTCGCCAGTTGCCAACCAAAACGTTTTCTGAACAGACAGGCAATTCTGAAACTACAGAAGACACTACCTCTGATGTCAGTAATAACTCTGCTGATAGAAGAGCACTGCATGTAAAACGCACAAGAAAATGGCTCGAGGAAACAGCAACTAATGTTGGCAAATTGTTTACAGAGACATTTCCACATGTATATTTACCTCCCTCCCCACTGCGCGTTATTTTATAAATTAGCATCCTTCTAAGTCATCTTAATATTGTATCCTTCTTGCAGCTTTCTGTTCACTCATCTGAGAAAGTAAGGAGGTCAATGGTTATTGGTTTAAGGGGGCTGTTGTCTAGTTGCAGCGTCACATTAATGAGAAGCAAGATGTTACTTGTGGTAAGTTTGTAAATTCTTATTTTTCGACTTGTGGAAAGCATAAGAAAATGTTAGTTATGCAGTTATGCTCACATGGTCTACAACTTTGCCATCAATATGCAGCATGTCTTTTATGTTTTGAAATTCATTCACTATGCATTCATACTTTTGGCCCAGCCACCCTGCAAAAAAGAAAGAGGAAAATCTTTGGCTCAGCCAGCATCTTCACATACTTGCCTGGAATCTCTATTAACTTCTAACTCCACATCGTTAATTGCAGGAGTGCTTATGTGTTCTAGCATGTGATGATGCGGCAACTGTGTCTGAGGCTGCACAAGATTCTCTTGATTATCTTTTCATGAAGGGTCAACATTTTCTATCAGGAAATGAGGTTTCTGATATATTTACCAGGTTTGTGTTATTTTTTCTTGAAACAACACAGTTTACATTGTGAGAAAGTTCTCAACTTTTTTGCATGCAAGACAGGCTGCTTGAAAAGTTACCGCAAGTGGTACTTGGAAGCGAGGAGATCACTGCCCTTTCTCATGCCAGGAAACTGTTGGCTCTAACTTTCTATGCCGGCCCTCAGTTTCTGATAAATCACCTTCATCGCTCTCCTGTAAGTAACTTACAATTCCTCTCTTTAGATCAACAGCTCTTCAGTTGACTTTTGACTTGATTTTTATTGCACTGGCAGGTTGTTGCTGCTCGCTTCTTTGATCGTTTGGGTTTATGCATTAGTCATAGCTCACAGTTTTCTGGTTCCATGGACAAGCTGATTGTATCAAAGCCACTATCTGTTGGATATCTGTATTCAGTTGCTGAGTTGAAGAATGGAGCCTATGTTAATGATACAAGTCACAGTTCTCACTCTCAGTATGCCACGTCTTCATCTGCAGGCCCAAAAATATCTGTTATTGGGGACAATGGTTTGCCAAATGCAGTAAATGGTACAGTTGAATATGAGCTCCCCCATGTACCTTCATGGTTTGTTCATGCAAGTAGCCAGAGGCTATACTTCGCTCTGGCAGGAATCATAAGGCTGGTTGGTCTTTCAACAGTTTCAGGTAATTTGTCAACTACTTTGAATGCTTGCCACACTTATGATTTAGGAGCTGTCCTGTTTGTTGCCTTTTACAGCGATGCAATTTATTAGACTGAAATTTTGACCTGTTATGTTTTGTTGCTTGTGATGATGATAGGGCAAGGAACCAGTGCATCTTTATCTGTTTTTGTTGATATTCTACTCAATCAGTTCCGGAGGTTAAGCACTGAGCTGCGCGCTGAAGACACTCACAGATATGGTGTGCAGAGGTGGTGCATGAAGAGTGATTCTGGACAAAAACTGCGCCAGGCAAGCTCTGCTGTTTGCATGCTCAATGAGCTCATATATGGTCTGTCAGATCAGTCTCTCTGTGTGTGTTTGCAATTATTCAACAAGAGTTCAGCACAAGTGATAAGGGTACCTGGTCAAAATGACCACTTAACTTCAAGTGGTCAACGTACGGGAGTAAGAGAAGTTTGGAAGATAAGTGAGCGAATGGACACTAAAGATGATATTATTCACTGTATTGGTAGTATACTACACGAGTACATGTCTCCGGAAATGTGGGATCTTCCAACAGAACAGAACTCTGAGCTATGCCTAGCAGAACTTAATGTTCCAATGCATTTCTTCCGTGATACAACCGCACTACAACAAGTAATTATGCATTGCTGCAATTCTTCAATAGTTTTTTAAAGTATTATTTTCTTGTTCCAGTTTTAACTGTATTTCAACTTTTGTTCTTCTCCATCAGGTAATGCTTGACGGGATTGGGGTCTTTGGTATTATTCTTGGTCAAGATTTTGCACACAGTGGGTTTATGCACTCTTCACTTTATCTTCTACTCCGGAAACTTATCAGCTCAAGTGCGCAGATTAGAATTGCGTCAGATGCTGTCTTAAGAACACTTGCTGCCGCTGGTGGTTACTCTACGGTAATTGATGACCTTAGTTCATGCAAAATTCTTTTACTGTCATCATCGGAATTACCGTTTATGTTTTTCTTTCTGTGCAGGTTGGCCAATTCGTTGTGGCGAATGCAGATTACATTGTTGACTCTCTTTGTAGACAATTGCGCCATCTAGACCTCAACCCCCACGTCCCTGATATTCTCGCTTCCATGCTGTGTTACATTGGTGCTTCTCGTGACATTTTACCATTTTTGGAAGAACCGGTATGATAGGGATGGTTATGAATCTTCCCCATTTCATTTTTTTTACATGGTTAAGTGCTTTTGTACCCTTCATATAACAAGCTGCCTTGTAAAGCATCAGTTGCCAATTAGTCAAACCAATTACACTTTATGGCTTTCGAAGTTTGAGCACTTATCCTTCTGAGATCACTTCCCTTTTTGATTATTCCAAGAGGATATGATGATGCATGGGGAAGTAAAGGACAAATGATGCCCTTTGATCAAAACGAGACATGATTATTTTTTAAGTTTTGAAGCCAGTTTCATATGTTAATTTTTATTGCAATGCATGTAATACTTACAGATGCGGGCAGTTTCTTCAGAGCTGGAGGTTCTTGGTAGGCATGATCATCCCCATCTAACTGTTCCATTTCTGAAGGTATTATGATATACAGTTACAAAATTTGATATCATGTGATGGCCGCTCGGTTGTTCTACTAAATGGGTATTCGCTTATAGCGCGTGTGCATGGTGCTGGCTGGGATTTCAAATTTCAGTTACTGATTTTACCATTTTAATTTTTAACTATCACGTGCAATTGGTAAGGTTTTATTGTATATCTGTTAAGGCTGTTCATCAGCGGTTTTCAAAGCCTGTTTAAACAGTGCAGGGCAGTGCATGCAGTTGATGGTGTCTTTTGGCACTGGCCTGGTTTTGTGCACTGTTTTCAGTTTTGACCCAACGGGTCAATGAACAGACATAGGCACATAGCTTTCGCGCCTTGTCTTATATCTTGGATGAGGGTTTGATAGTCTACCTATGGTTTTTGCCATGCTGATTATTGAGTATGCAAGTTAAGAGTGCAGTGACAATAGTACACAGATACATTGTCTGTTCTGATTGGCCTACCATCTAATTTCTTAGGAGGTGATCGTGGTTCAATGTCAAATAAAGTGTGGTACAAAGCGACTAGTAGTGCTATTTTGTCTGTATTAGCATCCAAGTGGCGAAATTAGTTGGAAAATGACATCTCTATGTTTTTTTTTCTTCTGATAAAATATATGCACGTGTTTGAACTGGTGAAGTCTACACATTTTGTACAGAACTCTGTACAATTAAAGCCCAATTGTTGATTTGTCTCTGATTCTCTTGTATTAATGTTGTGCTCATTGGTGCATTCAGAATTCTGGACCACCTACTTGTTATTCATCTCTTTCTCTGGTCATGTTTTGCTTGTGCACTAATACATGTTTCACTGAGCAAGTTCTTCCTTTTTTGGTTTCTCTAGGCAGTCTTTGAGATCGCCAAGGCATGTACTCATGAATCTATTAGCTTACCAGATGAGGTGCAATCATTTTCTGTGAAGGTCAGATCAGAGCATCAAGCAGTCGAAAGTTTGATAGAGAAGAGAAGAGAAACCAGCGTAATGCCTGGTAATGCTTGACAGGACCCAATTTTGTTTTTCTACAGCAGTTAGTTTGGATTGTAGCACCATCATATTCCCCAGAAAATATGGTTTAGAGTTCATTTATTCATGAAGTCTTATTCACATAGTTGCTTTCTCATAACCTGTTTTTGATTGCATCAGGTACAGTGGGTGTTGATGCCCAGCCTGATTTTCTGAGCTTGGAATATTGGGAGGATTTACTTTGCAATCTGAATGATATGAGAAAATACAGGAGAATAGTTGCATGTCTTGCTGGGTCTTGCTTATCAGCTGCCACCCCACTTCTCTCCTCGACCAAGGAAGCAGCATGTCTTGTGGCCCTAGACATCGTGGAGGTATTTCTTTCTGTCTGATAATTATGCAACAGTGTATTGTGATAAGCGCAAGTTCTGATCCCATTTCATAGGATATTTCACTTGCGGGGTCATTTATAGGTTTCTTTATTTTACCTGCTTTGCTGGCCATTTTGTTTTGGCAATAGCTTTTGGCCATCTTTTGGCATCCTTCATACTGGTCTTCTATTTGGTACAATAACTTGAGCTAGCTCTTGTCTATTCTGTATCTCGAGGAATGCAAATTCTACGTATAAAACCAGGGAGGAGGTTTCCTATAATGTGGTTGTGTACTTGTATGTCGCATATGGCTGTTTTCATTTGCTTTCAGTTTTAATAGTACTAACTAAGCTATTATATCACCTCATTTAACAGATTTAGCAAACCTGATACCCTTTACTTGGCAGCATAGCTCTTAGATGTCATTCTGTTGTGACTTAATGTTGAATAAAGTAAAAATTTCAGCCATTCATTGACAAACAACGGTTGCTTCATCCTGACAATTAAGTTCTCTGGCATTTCTTGTCACAGTAAAATTATTCTTTGCCATCTGCAGAATGCTGTTGTATCTATTGCTAAGGTTGAGGATGCGTATAAGTGTGAAAATGAAACCAAAGCTGTTATCAAGGAGGCAGTCCAGCAATTGTCCTTGGATGAACTTCTTGATGATATGGACACTGCTGAAGATGTTGATGGGAATAGACTACTCCCAGCTATGAACAAACTATGGCCATACCTGGTTATCTGTCTTAAGAACAAGATCTCAATGGTGCAGTTTCTTCACATCTGATATTTTTGCATCGTGTAAATTATTGTTCTCTTGGTACTTGCTTCTTTGGTTTTTTAGAATAAATGCTTACATGAAATGTTTACTTTTTAGCTTCCTATAAATCATATCACACTTCAGTGGTAATATTTCATTTCTCACCATCATGAAATCATGGTGTACTTCTATACATCATCCAATCAATGAGCTACATATTCTGTTGACTAGAATCAGATATAGAGCATTGTTGCCCATGTCACATCTAAGTTCAGCATCTTCTTTTACCATTTGCTTTCTTGGATCCAAAGGGCTTCTACAGCTACTTTAGAATCCAAATATTAAGTGTGAATATGATCAAACCCAAATTTCATTCCAATATTGCACATGTTGTCCTCATCCAGTAACCTCGCTTCTCAAGTGACACCTACTCTTTTTGTATCTTGTTTGATGACCTGCCATATTTTGGTTCGTCCATCTATAATCCCGCTCCTCTATGAGATCAACTTTGCTTCTGAAGTAAAACTGACCACAACTATATTCTGAAGAACATGTGCCACCAGATTTTTTATCTGTGCTCCAGAGGATATGTGTTGATTCTTAATGCAGATGAATAGTTCATATTATTTACATAAGTGAACAATATGCCCCGAACATCACCTCAGTTCAATGAATGATGTTGCACTTGCACCGATTTAACTTAGAGCAACACTCTTGATTCTTCATACTAGTACATTACCTCTTTTTTTGCCTTCATTGAATGCTGATTCATTTACAATTTGGTAGTCATGGAACATATGCTCTCCAACTGACCAAAACATAAAATTCCAATTCACTGCATGAAATAATCTGCAATATTGGTTTGTACATTTAGTACCTAGTACAGAATTTGTTGGCTTGGATATGGAATCTCTGATCACCTACTTAGATTTCAAATTTACTTTTGGCACGATAAGATTGAGTCTATGAGGTGCCAGACTGGATAAGTTTCAGTTACCTGTTTCTCTGTTCTCAGTCTTACTGTAAAATATGTGAGTTCTATATGATGCCTACTCTCACCGGAATAAGGTTTTTGCAGCCTATTGTCAGAAGATGCACAGAAGTTTTAGGCAGAATCATTCAAATATCGGGTGGTAATTTTTTTGTACGCCGGTTTCATAAGGATGGATATATTATTTGGAGGTTACTGGCCCTGTCTCCATTCCGACGGAAAACACTGTCATCGATGGATGAAAAAGCAATTATTTTACCATATAGGAATACCTCACTTACCTCAGAGGAACCTATGGCTGAGATATCCAGCCAAAAGATTCAGATTGCAGTCTTGGACATGATCACTGAAATATCTTCCCACAAAAGGAGTGCTATTGCATTGGAAAGTGTGTTGAAGAAGATCTGTGGTCTTGTGGTAGGGATTGCTTATAGTGGTTTGATAGGTTTGCGAGAAGCTGCTATAAGGGCATTGACTGGACTGACCTGTATGGATGCTGACCTCGTGTGGCTTCTTCTGGCAGATGTGTATCATTCACTGAACCAAAGGGATATGCCCTTACCACCTATTCAAGATCTGGTGGACTTATGTGATCTTTTGCCCCCTCCAATGTCCTCAAAAGAGTACCTCTTTGTGCAGTATGGTGGTGAGGGTGTTAGATATGATATAGACCCTTCATCTGTGCATGAGGTGTTCAAAAAGATGCAGGACACAGTTTTCAAATGATAGCAGGCAAACCACAAAGCTTTGTCAGTTGGATTCTTGTCTTGTGAATTTACTGTTGGCGCATTTATATATTTGAAAGGTCTGCCATGTATCCTAGGTGTGTTGAATCCATGGTGCGGTATCTACACATTGAGAGGACATTGTGTCTCACTCTCATGCTGAGGTTAGTCATGAAAGTTCTCTTCGCCTTCACCCTTTTCTCTCTGTAATTGCATGCAAATAAATGTTTCTTAAATGATTAAATTTGGAAAGCACCTGGTTGAACAAGAGAACAGAAAATATCAAAGGCTAACACTCACTATGTGTCTTAGCACTATGTAAACTGTTACTGTACTTAATAAATCAGGGGAGAACTCCTTTAACTAAAATGAAGTATTATGGAAACTGTTTAAGAGCTACATTATATTTTCCGATGTGTTTTCACTCGAATTTGGAATCACAGGTTGGTGCTTAGTGAAATAGTTCCATCGCTACTTCAAAATATCTTATACTTCTGCTGCTGGACTGCTGGCACTTGTGGTTTCTTGCTAAACATTAACACATCAATGTTAGGAAGAACACACCTAAAAAATGTTGGGAGAAAGAGGATATATTTATATAACACAGTTCCATGTTATTTTCCCCATATCTGAATGGTACCCGTTAAGGTAGGTTAGTCACAGGCATGCACATCACAAGATTAACTATTTATTTCGACAGCACGCTTATCATGTTGGAGATGGTATGCTTTCTAGAGTATATAATTGAATCTACAGTGTTGGTGTTATGGTCTAGACATGAACAACAGAAATGAATTATGGATGGCCACTTCCCTCTCACAGTATATGCATTTGAGCCAGTGCATCTGTACGTGATGGGTAACCTATGTTTTTATAATGCAGAAACCATGATGATGAAGAGTGAACTCAAGTACAAGGAAACTTTCTTGTTGTGTAAGCAGACGAAAAATGTGATCCGAGTTAGGTGTGCGATGTGGGCTGCGTTTTTGTATCTTCAAGTCAACCGATAAATGGAGGCAACCACTTGCGACTTAGAATTGTTGTACCATAACAACAGTACCAATTTTTCCTGGCACATTACTAAATCTGCTGGCGCTAATTCACTTCTTTTTAATAGATAGGCAAGATTGTTGTTCCGACGGCGACGCCATTTTCGTCCACAGTTTTTTCACAGGGAGATGCCTCTGCTCTGTAATTATGTAGTCTACTAGAGAGAAAAGTTGGAGATTACAGGCTTCTTATTTTTTAGAATGTTCTCTAGGAGATGGTTATATCTGCCTGATACACATCTTATTTGCTGAGAAGCGTTGTCTTGCTGCCATATTCTCAGTTCTGCATTTGAAGCATGACAGGTGTCAGTTAATGTAGATGTACTGCCATTTTCCCAGTTCTGTATTTGAAGCGTGACAGGTCTCAGTTGTTAATGTAGATGTACCTTAAGCAAGCTCTCGTACTGAAGGAACAGTTGATCACTTGAGTTTGATTCCCTTGCATTTTGTATGAAATGTATCTAGCGATGCAAATTTGTGAACCTCAGGTACCCTCCCATATTCCTTAGTTAAATCAAATGAACTAAATTAAAAAAAATCATGTCTTCTGAAAATTTAGTTTGATTGAACTAAAGAGGATCAGAGGGTATCCTGTTTGAACCCGGACTCAGAAGCAATAATTGAATCCAGAATCTGGCATGCAATCCATGTCATGGTGCTCAGGATTTTGCTTCCATGTCACGGTTCTCAGGTAATTTTGGTTTAGTTGCCTGAGCTGCGGAGCTGAAAATACTCTTATGATAAAGTAATGTGCACATTCCTTTTTAATAATACAAAAGATGTACACTAGTTACCAGGGAGAAAAAAGTGTATGGAGACTGCATACTGACAATATTTAGTTGATTCTGCCAGACTCTAGAAAACCACCAGAAAATTGTGTATCAAAGAGGGAGAAGAATGCCCCGTTGTAGGCTTGTAGCTGTGGTTTTCAACCTTGCAGATATGAATAATGACACCTATTACACATGTACAGTTAATCTAGTAAAGGGCTCCCCTCTTTGGCAAGAATAAACACGCCGCCTCCATCGCCTTTTGAAATCCTCAAGTCTTTGTCCAGGTAGGTTGTCAAAAGCCACGACTTGGCCTTGTTGTCCCCAGGAATCGGTACCTTGAGGGGTGGCTGCCCAGAGATGGACCCTGCAATGCTAGCAAATGCTCGCTGCAAAGGCTCCAGCAGCTCCTTAACAGTCCCCAGGCTGAACTTCTGCCCGAATATGGCGATCTGTTCAGGTAGATTTACCGATGATGATATCTCAGGAGGCTGGAAGCTCCCCTCTTTGAATTGGACCTTCATGAGAACAAGTAATGTGTCAGTTTGGCATATCTATGTTATCAAGGACCGCTTACATACATGGTAAAGGGCAACTTGTATTCTTTTAACTGATGAAACATCCAAGAAATCTTTTAATAACCATGATGTGCACCTCAAATATTTGGTATGAGAGATTTGCTAGGAGAATGACAGGTGTGGCAATACCGGTATCAAATGCGTCTGTTGAAGCCATGCTAGATTATATATCTTAGTCTAGCACAACACAAAGGGGTCTCTCCCTAATTTGCTAATTTGCATTCCATATTTCTTAAAAATAGCAAGTAGATGTAACTAGCGAAATGGTTTGACGAAGGGGGCTACACACTATCTGGATTTCATAATACAAAGTGTTTTAAAATAACATTGATGAGAAGCAAATGTAACTAGCGAAATGATAATGATACAAAATGTTCTATTTGTAATTGAAGAAGCAAATTAACTGTTGCACATGACATGTCTGGAAAGCTGAAATAACCAATGCAGCATAAACTGAGACTAGCATACCATTGACGAGAAGCAGGTCTATACCTCTATCCTTGATGGAGTTTGGACTTCAAAAGAAGCAGTTGCGCTGAATGAAAACGAAGCAAATGGAGTCGAAATAGTTGAAGCATTAATTATCGTCATGATTCTCGAGTCAATTTCTTGGGATATCTTATCAACTCTGGTGAATGGTGTTGCCCCGGCAAGCAGAATCGGTAGAAGCTCAGAATATGCTGTATACCTGAAAGTCAACGAGCATGCACAATTAAGTAGGTACAAGTAACTGACTGGACCCCCTCAGTGCTAATGAGAATTCTAAGAGGGGGGAAATTGGTCGTCTGCTTTGGCAGAGCAACAACATTATAAGAAGTTGACTGCTTACACAGTTCGGCCTCCTTTGGCTTATAGGACTTCTGTAGGAATTGTATAAGATAGGGTTTTCAAAGGAAAAATTCCTTTGGAGCTCTTTGTTTTGTTGGAATGGATTCATTCGTATGTAGGATAGGAACCAATCCTTCACGTTTCAAAGAAAAGTGACATTATCCTAGACTCAATGGAAAAATTTCTATCCTATGCTTCAAATGACATCTCTTTCCCTATATGAATTGGGATACATGTATCTCGCTTCCTATGATTTTCCTATTCCTATAACATTCCTATCCTATTAACCAAAGGAGCCCTCAACTTAGAACACCCTTTGGTCAGAAGAACAACGGCAACAGCACGCAATCATTCAGTGGCTAAAATTCAAACAAAGCATTCCACTGACGATCGAAGTAGTGAGTACTAGCAAGTACTGATTGAGAGCAAGAAGTGGGAGGGCTCACAGGAGTATCCAGTTTCCGTCGAGCTCTGGCGCCTGGACGGGCGCGGACGTGGGATTGGCAGCCTCGAGCTGGGCCACGAGCTCCACGACCTCCCCCCTGACCTCCGAGGACGCCTTGAGGCCCAGGCCGGAGCCGTAAACCGTGTCCACCAAGCACCGCTTCAGCTCCTCCCTCCCCTCGTCCTCCTTCGTAACCGGAGCCTCCTTCGCCTTGGGCGGCGTCGGCGTGGGCTCCCCGCCCCACTCGTCGTCGTTGGTAGGGGTGTCGGCGCCGGAGGGCTGCTCAGGCTCGGCCACCCCCGGCTCGCCCCACTCATCGGTGACGCCAGGGCGCGAGTTACCCGGCGCGGAAGCGGGCGGCTCGCGGCCCCACTCGTCGTCGTCGACTGTAGGGTCGGGGATCTCGGCGTCGAGTGGGCTGCCTCCTGCGGCGGTGCGTACGGGGAGGCGGAGGCGGCGCGGCCGCCTGACTCGGAGGCCACCGACGCGGAGACGCGCGGCGGCGGCGGGGCTGGGGGAGAGGAGTAGGAGGGACGCGTGGGAAGCGTGGCAGGAGGCGAAGAGGGGAGCCATGGATGAATGAATGAATGATTCCACTCCTCTTCTGTTGGCCTCTAGTCACTTGTGTGGGCGGGCGGGGAGGGGAGAGCCCAAGCAGCGATTTTCTTTCATTTACGAAATCGCCGCAGGAAAACCCTTAAAAATCGAGCCGTTTTTCTATTTGGTTTTTTCTCCCTGGAATACGAACTCCTGTATAAAGAATGGCGTGATATCCGCCTTTCTAGGCTCATCGAGGGCGAAGAAAGCCTCCTAACCGTCTATTGCCCGTTGGCTTGGGGAGAAGGCTCTCGGGACTGGGCAAAGGATGGTGGAGTATTCGCCTTCCTAGGCTCGTCGAGGGCGAAGAGAACCTCCTAGCCGTCCATTGCCGGTTGGCTTGCGGCATGAGGCTCTTGGGGCGAGGCGAGCCGTCCGATCAACCCGGACGGCTGAATGACGGGTGGACCCTTGGCGTACGAATCGGTACAGTCGGTGTGCGTCCATGATGAGTGGACCGAGGACGCGCAATCGCTACAGTTGGGCGAAGAGAGCTTCCCAGTTGTCTGTTGCCGTGTGGCTTGCGGCGGGAGGCTCTCGGGGGCGAGGCGAGCCGTAAGATTTGCCCAGACGGCTCATTCGCGGGAGAACCGGTTAGAGGGTCGATGACGGGTGGACCGAAGGCGCGTGATCGCTACAGTCGGCGTGTGTCCATGACGGGTGGCACGTGGCCTCTGTCAGAGCCATGTCGTGCAGCGGATTGTGATACATCCATTTTGATCGTGTTTGCTATTATTATTTATAGTGTTTTAAATCTATATTTCACTTTATGCTGCAATTCTAATACTTTCTCTCTCTTAAAATGCAAGATACACCGAAAGAGGGACATTGCTGGCAGCTGGAATTCTGAGGCTGAAAAAGCTACAACAGATATTCTCCGGAGCTCCAAATGACCTGAAAATTTACGAAGAATAATTTTGGAATATATAAAAAATACTGGAAGAAATAAGTACCAGAGAAGAGCCTCGGTGGGGCCATAAGGCTGGCGGCACGCCCTGGTGGCTTGTGGGGCCCACGGAGGTCCGCCGATGCCCATCTTCCGCTATATGAAGCCATTTGCCCTAGAAAATAGAAAAGAAGACTTTCGGGATGAGTCGCCGCTGTCTCGAGGTGGAACCTGGGCAGGAGGATTTTTCCTCTCCGACGGAGCGATTTCGTCGGGGAAACTTCCCTCCCCGAGGGGAAAATCGAAGCCATCGTCATCACCAATGCTCCTCTCATCATGGGAGGACTCATCTCCATCAGCATCTTCACAAGACCATCTCATCTCCAAACCCTAGTTCATCTTTTGTGTTTAATCTTTGTGTAAAACCTCAGATTGGTACCTGGGAGGTGCTACGAGCGTTGATTACATCTTGTAGTTGATGCTAGTTGGTTTACCTCAGATTGTTAATTAGATATTTATCTCCTCTGATAGGAACATGGATATGATTTGTGCGTAGTTTCGTTTGTTCTCGAGGATATGGGAGAAGTCTTGTTATAAGTAATTATGTGAAGTTGGTATTGATTCAGTGTTGTGTTGATGTGTTATGTTGTTCTTTTTCTAGTGGTGTCGTGTGAATGTCGACTACATGACATTTCACCATGTTTGTACCTAGGGGAATACATTGTGGGATTAGTTAGTAGATGATGGGTTGCGGGAGTGACAGAAGACTAAACCCCAGTTTATGAGCTATTTCGTAAGGGGTTGATTTGGATCCTTTTGTTTAATGTTATGATTAGATTTATCTTAATTCTTCTCTTGTAGTCGCGGATGCTTGTGAGAAGGGGTAATCATAAGTAGGTTGTTTGTTCAAGTAAGAATAACACCTTAGCATTGTTCCACCCACATAACAATTTATCAAAGCAATGAACGCGAACCAATGTAACATGATGAAAGTAACTAGCTATGTTTAAATACTAAACTTGCTCGATTAAGCAACTGTGGGTTGAGTTGTACGGTCTTTTGCATACCCAAATTAGCAAGTGATGTTAAATTATGCAATGACATGGATGACCACTAAAACCAGCTAAAATCAGACCCACATTTGTATGTTCAAAGTCATCACACACGGGTAAGTTAGCAGAAATCGTTTGTGATGGCTAGATATCGCACAAAGTTTTGAAAAAGGAATCATGTCGGATGACATTTTGCGTGCCAGTTTTTCCCTGCACCGAGCGACAAATTTCGCCAACCGCGAAAATATCGATCTTTCCCCCTCCTCCTCCCAACAAAAACAAACTTTCCCCTATTTCTTCCTTCCCTTACAAGTTCAAACCTTCATTGCTTAATTGTTGTGCCGCCTCCTCGCGGACGATGCTCCTTCCCGGTGCTCGCCCTCATCACTCTAGTCAGGTAATCCACCCCTCCTCCTCCTTATCCATCCTACATGGCCCGACCGCTGGCACGCCACCTTCTACCCAAATCATTACCCCATCATCCAACCAGTTGCCGCACAAAGCCATGGTGCATGGAGTATAGCCATGAGAGCTCAAGGAGCATTTGGCAGTGAAGAAACAAATTGTGGATGCACGCGCATATGAGATCGCGATGCTACCATCAGTGCTGACCCCCAGATCTTGGATGAGCACCTCACCATTGAGTCCACCATCAACACCTCATGCGCGGACGCCACCACGCGGTTGGATGCTTTAAATGACAGTTCATTGTGTTTTCTCGGGGTCACCACCGGTGCCTTTGACGAAGACTATGAGGTGTTTCATCAGTGTGCCCGGGCTTACCTCAGCTCCAGAGTCAGCATGTTGGTGCCCGGACTAGCTCAGGCGACTCACCACAACGAGGAGGGCACCCATGATGTGGAGGCCTCGCTGAGGGAGTCCTGGATTAGGGGGTCTTTGGCATGCCGGCCTATCCCTTATGGGCCGGACTACTGGGCCGTGCTACCAATACTAGGAGGCCGAACTATGAGGAGACACCGTATCCGGACAGGAAGATTTTTGGTGCCTTGGTGTGTCCTCCAAGTCAAGATGAGAAGAATCGGCATGTTTATCATTTCCTTATAACCGATCATGTGTAACCCTAGTAGCCTTGGTGTCTATATAAACCGGAGGGTTTAGTCTGTAGAGGCTAGAACAACAACCATCATTCTACTAGTCTAGGGTTTAGTTCATCTGATCTCGTGGTAGATCGACTATGTAATCATCCTATGCACATCAATATAATCAAGCATGACGTAGGGTTTTACCTCTTAGAGAGGGCCCGAACCTGGGTAAACACCGTGTCCTTCGTCCCTTGTTCCCCATTGATCCAAGATCCACAGCTCAGAACCCCCTACCCGAGATCCGCCGGTTTTGACACCGACATTGGTGCTTTCATTGAGAGTTCCACTGTTGGATCACCAAAGGGTCTATGGCTCGCCCGATCATTGGAGATGGCATCAACACCAGGGGCATCTTCGTCCCCGGCCAGCTTTTTGCGTTCGGCAACATTGTTCTGCTCGCCAATTCGACCGGTCATCTCGGCCTGGTCGATAGTTTCGCCCCTGAGCATCAAAGAAGGTTCGGTAACCTAGAATACATCGCCGATGCTCGGGGCGATCTAATCTTCACCGGCTTCTCAGCCTTGTCTGAGGCGCCTACGGACCCTGAAGCATCGACTTTGGGACATCTTCCCGATCCGATCTCCGGATCGGCCCTCACCTCGCACCCGGCTTCGAGCCTGGATGCGACCATCACGTCCAAGGACCGGGAGTCAACCCCATCTGGACCCTCCCTCCTTACTGCGGATCTGGCTGTGAGCCCTGACGGGAGTTCAGCGTCCGAAGACCGGGAGCCAACCGTGGCCGGACTCGCCCCCCTTACGGCGGGCCTGACTTTGAGCCTTGACGCAAGTGCGGCGTCCGAAGACCAAGAGTCTGCCCTGGCCGGACTCACCCCTCGCCCCACCATCATACCGGACGTTGACTCCGAGGAAATTTCATGCGCTAACCCGGCCAGTCTTGCCCTGATAAACAAGGCGCAAGACCGGATCCAGATGATGACTATCTTGGATGGCCCATCCTCGGCTTACGCTCAGCGGAGCCTTGAGGCGGGCCACGGGGAATTTTACGTCCCACCCACCACCCACTTAGTAGCCATCGTCGAAGACTTAACCGACATGCTAGACTACGCCTCTGAGGAGGCCAACGACATGGACGATGATAGTGAAGCCATGGCCCACACTGACACTGCCCCTCCCGTCACCGGTCGATGGACGACCACCTCCACCTACGACGTTTACATGGTGGACACCCCCCAAGGACACCAGCGATGGCGCTCGTAACCGAGATGGCACCCCCAAAAGAGATAGTAACAAGTCCGACTAGGAGCCCCCCAAACGCCGGAAACAACACCGACGATCCAGGGTGCATCGAGGCAGGGAAAGCAACACGGGCACCGGAGAGGACGATACTCCGGACAATGTGGAAGACCTCGGCGACCCCGCCCCCAAGCAACAGCCTGATGGCTCATAGGGGCATGGGGGTCAGTATAACCCCGAGGACCCCAATGATTCTGAGGATAGAAACTACATGCCTCTCTCCGAGAAGGAGGTCGGCCTCGGAGCTGAAGATTTTATCGTTCCGGAAGATCCATTGGACCAAGAGCGGTTCAAACAACAGCTCATAGCCACTGCGCGAAGCTTGAAGAAGAAGAAGCAGCAGCAGAAGAAGACCGAACAAAATACCCTCAAAGATAGATGGAAAAAAGTCCTGGCAACCGAAGAGGGGTACAACTACCAGCAGCAAACTAAAAGCTACCCAAAGCGGAAGCTGCTGCCACAATTACACGATGAGGCCCTTGCGCCCGCACCACCAAGATATACACAGGCAAACCAGCCCGACCGCCCACCTCGAGGAAGGGATAGACCAGCCCGACTGCCCCCCTCAAGGAAGGGATAGGTCGGCTGGAGAGGCCGAACACCCACCGCCCCCCTTGCTGTAAAGGCAAGGAGGCAGCACAACTAGAATACCAATACGTTCTCCGTCATGATCTGGCCATTACAGCACGACAAACAAGATCCATCTACGGATCTCGAGACTACGCTCCAGCTAGACAGGACGAATACCAAACCTGGCGCGATCGAAATGATAGAATTTGAGAACGGCACCGGGCCGATACGGCAACCGATCTTCAGCGCGACGTAGCCTGGGTCAGGGGTGCTGCTCATCCGATGTGCTTCACGGATGAGGCAATGCGGCATCAGTTCCCCGAAGGGTTTAAATCCGTAAACATTGAACAATACGACAGGACAACATACCCAGTCGTATGGATTGAAGATTTTCTTCTCCACATTCATATAGCTCCACACCATAAAATACCTACCAGTTAAGCTCAAAGGACCAGCCGGGCATTGGCTCAACAGCCTCCCTCAAAAATCCATAGGGAGCTGGGAAGAGCTCGAGGATGCTTTCCGAGCCAACTTTGAAGGCACTTATGTCCGGCCTCCGGATGCCGATGACCTGAGCCATGTGGTCCAACAGCCCGGCAAATCAGCCCGACAATTTTGGAATCGGTTTTTGACCAAAAAGAACCAAATCGTGGACCGCCTGGACGCTAAAGCTATAGCCGCATTCAAACATAGTATCCGGGACGAATGGCTCGCACGCCAGCTCAAGCAAGATAAGCCGAGGATGATGTCGGCACTTACCTCTCTCATGACCTGCTTTTGTGCGGGAGAAGATAGCTGGTTGGCTTGTAGAAGCACCAACCCCGAAGACCCTGGCACCTCGGAAGTCCGGGACGAAAACGGGAAACCACGACACAACAAAAACTAGCGCCGCCACAATGGCAGTGAAGCCGAAGACACGACAGTAAATGCCGGATTCCACAACTCCAAATCAGGACCACGAAAGAAACCCTCTAAAGGGAACCAGGATGGACCCACCAAGTTGGACACAATTCTGGACAGACCCTGCCAGATCCACGGCACGTCTGACAAGCCTGCCAACCACACCAACCATAACTGTTGGGTAATTAAACAGGCCGTCAAGCTCACAACCGAGGATGCAGGAAAAAGCCCCCGCAGCGAGGACAACAAAGAGCCTCGAAGGCCGAACAACGGGGGCCAGAAAAAATTCCCTCCCGAGGTAAAGATGGTGAACATGATCTACGCCACCCATATACTCAAGAAGGAGCAGAAACGTGCACTTTGGGATGTCTACGTTGTAGAGCCTGTAGCCCCGAAATTTAACCCATGGTCGGCATGTCCGATCCCCTTCAATCGCAGGCACCATCCGACCAATATCCGTCATGGAGGATCGGCGGCCTTGGTCCTCGAACCCATTATCGACGGGTACCACCTCACTAGAGTACTCCTCATGGACGGGGGCAGTAGCCTCAATCTGATTTATGTAGATACAATAAGGAAAATGGGCATTGACCCTTCAAGAATCAAACCCAGTAACACTACCTTCAAAGGGGTAATCCCAGGCATGGAGGCCCGCTGCTCAGGCACCCTAACTTTGGAAGTGGTGTTTGGCTCGCCGGACAACTTCCGCAACAACTTCGACATTGTCCCCTTTCATAGCGGCTATCACACACTCCTGGACCGGACAACGTTCGCTCGTTTCAACGTTGTCCCCCATTATGCATACTTAAAGCTAAAGATGCCCGGACCTAAGGGCGTCATTACAGTAAATGGCAATACGGAACACTCACTCTGGACTGAAGAACATACAGCGACCCTAGCAGCCGAAGTCCAAACTAGTATAGAGGGGCCCCATTATCAGCCCGCTGCCAAGGCACGAGAAGCAAGGAAATGGGCCCGAGCTCTATCTCCATTTGAGGAGCCTCCCCACGCTGCGCATAAATAGGGATTCAACCCCTATAGCATGCCCACCCCAACCACACAATCCGTGCCCCGTCAACACAATTTTGCGCTCAAGATACCATGGGCAGCCGTGGGGCCTAAACTAAACTCAATGCCAGGTGTTCGGCTCGATCGAACCATGGTCACACATGTCTTCGGACGTCAAAAGGCACCGACAAGGACCTATCTGGCATTAAGCTAGAACAGCACGACGACCTCTCAAGGCTCCTAGTCAAGGGCCGTCAGCCAATTATCAACCCCTCTACGGAGTTTTTCTACCCAACAGATGCAAAGGCACAGACATGCAGCAGGGCACAGTAGGGATATCAACCCACGCTTGAAGGCCCTGTGTAAACCTTTCATCTGTAAAACTTTTCTATTTTTTCTTATAAAGTTCCTGTAACCGATGCTTTGGCAGTTCGAATTGTACGGGTAAACGTCATGAGCTCCTTAATAAAGACCACCTTTTACGGTCATACTGCAGTCATTTAGATTGCACACATCCTCTTTTCCCGCTCTTCGACGCCGCTATAAACTTGTTCGACACACCCTTTTCTTATAGATGCAATCGGCTAACGGACCGGGGGCTTGACCATAAATACTCACCCTATACGTCAAGTCCGGCACTATCTTTTCTCTATGTGTTTGGCGTCTCGGATATTGCATTATATGCATCGGTTTCGAATTATGTCTTGGGTCAATAGTTGGGTTGCCTGGCTCCTATGCTTACCCTCTTAGGTTCCGCACATTTAGCTAAGAAGGTAAAGGGAGAACCACTGTGATTGTACTTCTGGCTAGCCTGGTTAAAGTACCTCAGTGGAGGAAGCCGAAAACTGACCGTCATAAGAAGCGAGAACTGGTCGGCGATCCGATGACAAGTGTTAAACTAAAAATCGATGACGATTACCTCGTGTTATATGGAGGTTTGTCTTTGCACAAACCACATGATAAAAGGCATATGCCTCGGCTCTACCGAACATCACAAAACACTGGGGGCTAGTCACTAGCCCTCGCAGTCAGGATCCTATGGCTAAGTGAAGGTAATAAAGCCGCATAGTCCGATTGCCTTGTTCTCCTCACGCACTATTGCCTCTAGGCACCGAGACGCCGGCTAAGGGTCACAGTGCGGAGGACGAAACACCCCTCATAGCATCTACATGGGGGCTTAAGTCGACGACTGGCAACTTTCAGATTCAAAACGGTCGCACAGGAGTAAAAAATAAAATCAAAACGGATTCAAGTGTGATAAACCATACAAAGGGCCGCATTATAAAACAAAAGGTCTAATTGTCATTATATGATAGTTCACTCAAGGATTACATCTTTGGGACACTGGTCCTCTATCGCCCGAGCACCATCCATAACAATGGGGAAATACTGCTCGGGACGACGATGCTCCTTTCCAACAGGTGGGGAACCGGTGGTGTAAGGGCATATTTATCCCTAAGGTTTTTTGGTGATTGATGACAATGCTTTTGCGGACTAATCATGTGCCTTGAGTATTTCAGACATTTCATCACTAGGCACAAGACGGTTTGGTGCCCCTCGAAGACTATTGAAGACGGCGTTTCTTTCTACGTTTCTTTTCGGTGGATTTGAGTCGTAGGAAAACCGTACTATTAAGAGGGGGTCCGCTCTGGAAAGGTTTGGGTGGAATCATCATGTACACGTTTACTCCATTTGCACCTCCTTTCCTTTGGCTCTTTGGAGCATCCTCCGTATCTTCTCGTCTATGCAAACTGTTTGCTGAGCTTGGACATGCGGTGGTACCGCTCCTTGGAGCGGTAGTACCGCAGGCCCTTGCGGTAGTACCGGACCCTGGTGCGGTAGTACCGCAAGAGCACATAGTAGTACCGCTCCTCCGGAGCTGTAGTACCGTGGTCCCCAGGCCAGGTGCTGCTGCGGCTGCAGTAGTAGGGACAGATGTAATTTTTTACATCCGCCCTGTGCGTGGTAGTACCGTGCGTTCTGGCCTGGCTCAACCGCCGCGCGGTAGTACCTCTCCTGACGTGCAGTACTACGGTGTCGGATTTTTGCATTGACTCCAACTCAGCGGAAGTTGCCACGAATGTATTTTTATATGTCCGTGCCTTCCCGAAATCTGGAACTTCCCTGCCTTGCGGTAGTACCGCAAGGGGGAGCGGTAGTACCGCGCCACCGGTTCTATTGCCCTCCGCTTCAGTGCGTTTGGGTTGTCCCGGTTTGTGCTGCTCGGGCGGTAGTACCGCGGGGCCCTGCGGTAGTACCGCGACCCTGGCGCGGTAGTACCGTGCTGCGCAGGCTGGGTTGGTGGATAACGGTTGGATTTGTCCCTCCACTATACAAGGGGTGTCTTCTTCTCCGAGTTGACCACCTCTTCCAACCCTAAGCTCCATTGTTGCTCCAAGCTCCATTTTTGCCCGATCTCTCTCCCTAGCCAATCAAACTTGTTGATTTTCTAGGGATTGGTTGAGAAGGCCCCGATCTACACTTCCACCAAGAGAAATTTGATCCCCCCCACTAATCCCTTGCGGATCTTGTTACTCTTGGGTGTTTGAGCACCCTAGACGGTTGAGGTCACCGCGGAGCCATATTCCATTGTGGTGAAGCTTCGTGGTGTCGTTGGGAGCCTCCAATTAAGTTGTGGAGATTGCCCCAACCTTGTTTGTAAGGTCCGGTCGCCGCCTCCAAGGGCACCAATAGTGGAATCACGGCATCTCGCATTGTGTGAGGGCGTGAGGAGAATACGGTGGCCCTAGTGGCTTCTTGGGGAGCATTGTGCCTCCACACCGCTCCAACGGAGACGTACTTCCCCTCAAAAGGAAGGAACTTCGGTAACACATCCTCGTCTTCACCGGCTCCACTCTTGGTTATCTCGTGCCTTTACTTGTGCAAGCTTATTTGTGTTATATCCCTTGCTTGCTTGTGTGCTTGTTGTTGTTGCATCATATAGGTTGCTCACCTAGTTGCATATCTAGACAACCTACTTTGATGCAAAGTTTAATTTGGTAAAGAAAAGCTAAAAATTGTTAGTTGCCTATTCACCCCCCTCTAGTCAACTATATCGATCCTTTCAATTGGTATCAGAGCCTCGTCTCTTTATTAAGGACTTTGCCGTCCGAAGAGTATGGTTGACACCGTAGACGGTGTGGAGGAGCACTCCGGTGCGAATCCGTCTCGTCTACGGGCGATGGGGGAACCGCGGTCTCTCGTGAGGAATTCAATGTGGCTTTGGACACATTGAAAACCTCCATGACGACCGAGGTTGAAAGCATGTTTAATAAATTCATTGAAGGGCTTAAACTATCCACCGCACCGTTGAAAGTGGGTGATCCCACTAACAAGGTGACGGATGCTAACTCCGACAAGGGGGAAGCTACTAGTGAAAAGCTCCTTCTTCTAGTGGTAAAATGGCACCGGCATCTTTGCCCATGTGGAACCTCCACTTGTTTATGGTGGACCGATTCCTTCCACTCATTTGAATCATGCCGGTCCTCCCCCTAAGATTGTGAAAAATGAGGACTTTGATTCTTGGGTTTATCGCTTTAAGCGTCATTTAAATCATGTGAATACTAATCTTTGGAGAATCATTGAAGAAGGTTTCTATCCGCATGACCGAAGCAACTTCACCCCTAGAGAAGCCGCGGATAATCAATTCAATGAGAATGCTCTCTTCATCATCCAAGATGCAATTCCACCCGAAGATCTCCCTCATCTTCGGCCCTTCGCCATGGCCAAAGATGCATGGCATTGTGTTGTTTCCCTCTACAAGGGAAGCACAAGCATTCAACGCTCCAACTATGAAGTGGTGCAAGATGAAGCCGATTAGTTTGCAATGAAAGAAGATGAAGAACCTCGTGAGCTTTATCGGAGAGTAACCAAACTCGCGGTCTCACTCCGAGATCATGGGAGCAAGGACACGGATGACAATTGGATCAAGCGCAAATTCCTCAAGGCAATGATGCCTTACCACAAGGCCATGTCCTCCGTCATTCGACAAAGGCCAGACTTCCACACCTTGTCCTCAAGTGAAGTGTTGGATGAGTTTGTGGCTATGAGCATCTTGGACAAGAGCACCGACAATGTGGTGCTACGTTCTCAAAGAGCAAAGAAGCCCAACCTTGCATTGAAGGCCAAGGTTAGTGTGGAAGAAGAAGAAGAAGAGTAGAGCAACCCCGAAGATACAAAGTATGGCTATCATGAACACATGGCTCTTGCTTCAAGGCAATTTTGGTGCAAGAAGAACACAAGGCCCAACTTCAACAAGAACAACTCAAGTGGCGCGAAGGTCAAGCAACGAGTGAGGACTTGCTATAATTGTGGCAATGTGAGCCATTTTGTTGCGGAATGCCCTTACGAGAAGAGGGGGGACAATGGTGGCAAGCTCATCCGAAAGGACAAGGCCAAGTCTTTCCCCAACAAGAGCAACTTCACCAAGAAGACTCCTCCCAAGGCGTTGGTGGTCCAAGAAGAGTACAATGATGATGATGAAGATGGTGATTCAGTTGCCATGGCCTCCGTTGCCATTGCAACAACTCCACGGGTGTCTCTCTTCGACTCACCCAATGAGAGCATCACCGCCAAGTGCCTCATGGCTAAAGCCACCAACAAGGTAACCCCCAACATCAAAACTACCATCATTAATAATCCTTCTTTGATAGATTGCATTGATGAACATGAGGGTTCTAATGTGGAGGAGAATGAGTTTGAGTCTTTTATGAGTAAACTCAAGGGTAAATCCAAGAAGCACTTCGTTGCTCTCTTGGAACAACTTGGTGAAGCCAATGACATGATCGAGGCTCACAAAGATACCATCTCTAAGATGGAGGGGCATAGTCGTGACTATGCCGATGAGATTTCGGATCTTTCCAATGCTCTTGAGGAAGAGCGTGGTCTTCGTTTGGCTCTTGAGGAGTCACACAACGATGATCATGCTAAATTAAAGAAAGATCTTGATCATGCTCTTGTTGTCTCTCGTGTGCTAACCTCCGAGAAGGCCAAGCTTGGGGTTGATCTTGCTAGACTCAAAGAGGAGTTTGACTTACTTGACAAGGCTCACAAGGTCTTGAAGGGTGCTCATGCTAGCCTCAAGGAGTCTCATGATCAACTCCAAGTAAAGCTAACCAAGGAGAAAGCCACATTTCCTCATATGGTTTAATTGATAATGCAAATGCTACTAACCCTGTTGTGAGCATGTGCATCTTGTTGAGGAGAATGCTAAGTTGAAGGAGCAACTTGAGAAAGGCCTTGTGTCTTGCATACAAGGCGAGAAGAACCTCAACGACCTTTTGAGCAATCAAAAGGAAGTTGTGGCCAAGGAAGGGATTGGGTACGCGCCCAAGTCCAAGAACAAGAAGAAGAATGACAAGGCCAAACGACCTCCTCCTCTCAAGCAAACCTTTGTGAAGGAGGGAGAGGGTGCTTCTAAGGAGAAGAAGAACACCGTGAAGGGTGGTGATGCCAAGAAGGGCAACACTTCCCTTCCCAACAAAGCCGACGACTTTAACCCTTCTTATGTGTTATGCCGTGCTAGTGATGGACATGTTTATGCCAAATTTGTTGGTTCTTCTTATGAGTACATTGAATGGTCTATTTGGGTTCCTAAGACCCTTGTTACTAACATCAAAGGACCCATTACAAAATGGGTACCTAAAACCAAGCATTGATTTCTTGTAGGTGTTTGCTTCCGGTGGGGGATCATGGTTGCTCGATAGTGGAGCAACTAATCATATGACCGGAAGCAAGGACTTGGTGGTGGATGTTCACAAGATTCCATCTATGCCCACCAATGTCGAGTGGGGTGATGCCTCGTCCTCTAAGGTATTGGGACTTGGCAAGGTTGTCATTTCTCATGATCTCACGATCGAGAAGGTCATGCTTGTTGAGTCCCTTGCATACAATTTACTTTCCGTTCGACAACTTGCACTCATGGGCTTTGCCACTTTCTTTGATGTTGATACCGTGGCCCTCTTGTGGAGCAAGACTCTTAAAGTAGCCTTTGTTGGGCATGTCGAGAACGGTCTCTATGTGATTAACTTTTCGGAGCGACCCACTAAGACCGCGACATGCCTAATGGCTAAAGTTGACGTGGGATGGCTTTGGCATCGCCGTTTAGCCCATGTCAATATGAGATCTTTGCAAAGTCTTCTCAAGGGGGACCATGTCCGTGGACTAACAAATGTTAGTTTTGCTAAAGATCGTGCTTGCAGTGCTTGTATCGAAGGAAAGCTACATGAAAAGGCTCACCCTCCCACGACTATCATTTACTCGAAGAGGCCTTTGGAGCTCCTTCATTTGGATCTCTTTGGGCCTCCATCCTTTGATAGTCTTGGGGGTAGAAAGTATTGCTTGGTGATTGTGGATGACTATTCAAGATACACTTGGGTATATTTCTTCAAGAGGAAGAGCGAGACCCAACAAACCGTCATTGACTTTGCAAATGAAGCCCAACGTCAACACAATGCAAAGATCTTGACAATAAGAAGTGACAACGGCACCGAGTTCAAGAACTACACCTTGGATGAGTTTCTTAGTGATGAGGGGATCAAGCATCAATATTCCGCACCTTACACCCCTCAACAAAATGGTGTAGCGGAGAGGAAGAACCGGACGTTGATGGATGCGGCAAGGACCATGATGGCGGAGTTCAAGTCTCCATACAACTTTTGGGCCGAAGCCATCAACACCGCGTGTCATGCATCAAATCGGCTCTATCTCCGCAAAGGCTTGAACAAGACTCCATATGAGATACTCACCGGTAACAAGCCCAACCTCAAGTACTTTCGGGTGTTCGGGTGTAAGTGTTTCATTCTCAAGAAAGGTGTTCGTTTGTCTAAATTTGAGGCTAGAGCTTATGAAGGCATATTTATTGGTTATGCTACAAACTCTCATGCTTACCGTGTCCTCAATAAGTCCACGGGACTTATTGAGGAGACGTGTAACGTGGAGTTTGATGAGAATAACGGCTCCCAAGTGGAGCAAAGTGGCACTTGTGATGTAGGTGATGAAATTCCTCCTCAAGCCATAAGAAGAATGGGAGTTGGTTTCATCCTACCCATTGAGGAACCCCTTGTGGCCGAAGGAGAAGGACAATGCTCCACTCAAGTGGAGCCATCACCAACCCAAGGCCCACACGCTTCCGAAGAACAAAGTGAAGGCCCTCAACCTCATGAACAAGACCAAGGGCAAGATCAATCTCAAGATGGTGTTGAAACATCAAGTGATTCCCAAGGTCAAGTTCTCTCCTCTGAGCAAGTTCAAGATCAAGAGCTTCCTCGAGATCAAGAACAAGCTCAAGATGGCGCTCAGGATGACCAAGTGACCGCTCCTCAACTCACCCCCGAGGAGGAATTGGAGCGTCGTGCCGCCAAGATTGCATCCAAGCTCTCCACCAAGGGTCATCTCATGAAGAATGTGCTTGGAAGCATTCAAAAGGGGGTAAGCACTCGTAGACAATTGGCAAACTATTGTGAACATCACGCGTTTGTCTCTTGTGTTGAACCCCAAAAGGTCTATGAGGCGCTCGAAGATCCGGATTGGCTCAATGCCATGCATGAAGAACTCAACAACTTCGAGTACAACAAGGTGTGGAGATTGGTGCCAAGGCCAACGGGGAACCACAATGTCATTGGAACCAAGTGGATATTCAAGAACAAGCAAGATGCTCATGGGACCATCGTTCGCAACAAGGCAAGATTGGTAGCACAAGGCTACTCCCAAGTCGAGGGTATCGACTACGGTGAAACCTTTGCTCCCGTTGCTCGCCTTGAATCCATTCGTTTGTTGATTGCTTATGCTTCCCATCATAACTTTAAGTTGCAACAAATGGATGTGAAGAGTGCTTTTCTTAATGGTCCTATTAATGAGTTGGTATATGTCAAGCAACCCCCCGGGTTCGAGGATCCCTACTTCCCCGATCATGTGTATCAACTCGATAAGGCACTCTATGGCCTTAAACAAGCCCCACGTGCGTGGTATGACCACCTTACCGAGTTGTTGCAAGATCGTGGATTTGAAGTTGGGCAAATCGACCCCACTCTTTTTACTAAGAAGGTCAAAGGGGAGTTGTTTGTGTGCCAACTATATGTTGATGATATTATCTTTGGTTCCCCTAACAAAGCTTTCAATGAGGAATTTGCCGCTCTCATGACCTCAAAGTTCAAGATGTCTTCGATGGGAGAGTTGAAGTTCTTTCTTGGGTTCGAAGTCAAGCAAAGAAGAGAAGGAACCTTCATCAACCAAGCCAAATACACTCAAGACATGCTAAAGAGATTCAAGCTAAGTGATGTCAAGCCGGCTTCCACTCCAATGCCCACCAAGTGCCAACTTGACATTGATCCCAATGGTAAAGCGGTGGATCAAAAGGTATATCGCTCCATGATTGGCTCCTTGCTTTACCTTTGTGCATCTAGACCGGATATCATGTTGAGTGTGGGAATTTGTGCACGGTTTCAAGCCGCACCTAAGGAAAGCCACTTTGTGGCGGTCAAGCGAATCTTCCGATATTTGGCTCATACCCCAAACTTTGGCTTATGGTACCCAAGAGGAGCGAACTTCAAGCTTGTAGTTTATTCGGACTCGTATTGGGCGGGAGATAAAGTGGATAGGAAGTCCACTTCCGGAGGGTGCCAATTCCTTGGTTGCTCTTTGGTAAGTTGGTCTTCTAAGAAGCAAAGTTGTGTGTCTCTCTCGTCCACCGAAGCGGAGTATGTGGCGGCCGGTAGTTGTTGTGCACAACTTCTATGGATGAGGCAAACTTTAAAGGATTACGGTGTCATTTGTGACAAAGTGCCTCTTTGGTGTGACAATGAAAGTGCCATCAAGATTTCTCTCAACCCGGTGCAACACTTCAAGACGAAGCATATTGAGATTCGGTATCACTTCATCCGGGATCACATTAGGCGAGGGGAGATCGAGCTCAACTACGTCAACACTCATGATAACCTTGCAGATATTTTCATGAAGCCCTTGGATGAAGCAATATTTCGCGAGTTAAGGCATGAGCTAAATATCATTGATTCGAGCAATGTTGCTTGAACCCTTACACATCCCACCATACTCATCTTGTTATCTTGTTTAGGTGTAGGCATGGACATAGGGGGAGTGTTGTTCTCTCAATGAACTCTCCCTCCCCCCATTATGCATAAATTGAGCAACTCTTTCACATTAGCCATTTTTGATGGTACTTGTGCTTCAAAGACAAGTTTTGGTCATGGGCCCAAGGATAATTCTTCGTGGTGCCATACCAATTCACTCAAACATAGGTGGCTCCGGCCACCGCCCTCTCTTTAGAGAGGTTGTGTTGAGTGTCTTAGTCCTTGTTGTCTTTTGTCTTCCTTTCGTCGTGTCGATCTTGTTTGAGTTGTCTCGTGTGTCTGCGTTTTGGTGTGTCCGTTTGCTTGAAGGTTGCCTTGCAAAGACTTCGTTTTCCCTTTCTTGAAACTTGCATCTTCTTGAGCACACGGTACTACCGCGGCCTGCCACGGTACTACCGCGTGAGGAGCGCACGGTACTTCCGCACCCAGCGCGACAGTAATTTTTTTACTGCCGCCTGGGGAGCGGTACTACCATCCACGGTGCAGTACTTCCGTCTGGACGGTGCTAGCGCAATGATGTGCGGTACTACCGCACTATCGAGGGCGCGTGGGGGTTAAGAGCAGACAGGGGGAGTTCCAACTCCCCCATACCCATTCGTCTGTTTCTCTCCCCGCCGTCTCTCTCTCTCTCGCTCAAGAACGGCGCCGGAGACCCTCGCCGGATCTCCATCTCCGGCCGCTCTCCTCGGATTCCGACCGGTGGGATCGTTCCCCACCACTTCCTCTTGCCATGGAACAAGGTTTCTCCCCAAATCCCTCTCTCCCTTGTTCGTTCTTTCGCTTCTAGGCTTTTGGGGAGATGCATGTTGTTCTTGAGATTTTAGGCCAAATCTTTGCAAGAGTAGGATGTAGGAGAGTAGTGCTGCGTAGAAATTGTACTTGATCTATTGTCCCGTGGTAGATTTGATCAACCGTAGTACCGCCTCGTTGTCAAGGTTGTTCTCAGATTCAGTTTATTCGGATCTGCCGCCGTGCGGTACTACCGCATCTCGGGTGCGGTACTACCGCTCCTCAGGAGCGGTACTACCGCTCGAGACACGGTACTAAAGCTCTACTGCCACTCCAAGCCCCGGTACTACCATGCCGCCGCGCGGTACTACCGCGACTAGGAGCGGCACTAAAATTCTAGTACCGCGCAGCCGAATAGTACTACCGTTGTTGTCAAATCTTCTTCATGGCAATTATCAAGTGCACATTCTACTTGTTTCACTCGTTTTGATGTGGTCTTTGCATTAATCCTTCTCGCTTCTCATGCGTGTTTTGTGTTTTTTGTCTTAGGTGGTGGCTCTGGTGCTCCTGCTCGCCGTTCCAATCCCAGCCGTGACACGGGTTCCAAGCGTCTGCACAACCAAGATGAAGCCCCAGAGGGCTTCAATGCCCCCAACGCAGGACCAAGACCACCGCCACCAAGCAGAAGGAGCCCTCCATGGGCATGGATGAGATTCCACTGGCAGAGTTTATCTCTCGAAGGAGGATCAACCCTTATGTGAATCCTCGTGCCAACTTCAGAGGCAATGGCCTGTTCTGGACCAAGCAGCAGAATCTCATTTATTTGGATGTGATAAAGGGCAAGCAGAACACATATGTGGACGTGCACTGGATTGATATGAATCACATGAGGGAGGAGAAGCACCGTGCCTACTTTGGTGATGCCTTGGATCTCGTGGAGCAGTTTGCCATCGAGGATGTGGTCTCTTTTCACCTGGACTTTGATCCCGAGCTTGTGGCCCAGTTCTTTGCTTTGGTTCACTTTCACACTTATGAGGAACGGAGGATGACCTGGATGACCAATGGACGTCAACTGACTGCTACATGGAAGGAATTCATGGCTTTGCTCAGTGTACCTGATGAGGGGCTCAACACGCCCGTTGGTGTTCGCCCTCATGCCAACCCCGAGTCTGCTAACAAGAACAAGCTCATGCAATATTATGTTGAGAAGCTCCTTCCAAGTGGCAAGAAGGCATGGGTTCTGAACCCTTTCCTTGACATCATGCACTGGATCTTCCGCAACTCTCTTCCCACGCATTGGGGACAAGGACAAGGTGCATGCTTATCTTGTGGACATGATGCTTATGTGTGAGGAGGCGCGTCTCACTCAGACTCAACCATTGGACGTCTCTCACATCATGTGGTGCAAGCTTCGGTTTGCGGTGTTCAACCGTAAGGTTCCCATCTATGGACCTTACCTGTTTCTTTTGATCTCGAAGATGTGGGAGAAGCTCTTCCCCCAGGATGAGTTTTTGGCCCCTGACTGGATCCGTCATGACCCCATTAGACTCTGCATCAAGCCCCAGTGGGCTAACACTACTACTTGTGCTGAGGCAGCGGCTGCTAAGATGGTTGTTGATGAGAAGGAGATTGAGGAGGAGGATGCAGATGAGGACCGCTCTGCTGGTTATGCCCCTCCCTCCACTGAGCCCTCATGGGCTAAGAAGCTGAAGGCCAAGATGAAGGCCTTGTTCTGCATGCAGGCTAAGGAGCAGTACCGAACTCACGTTGCCTCCAAGGAGAGTCGCCGCCGCGACAAGAAGATCATGAGGGTTTTTGGAGAGGAAGTTTCCGGCGGCTCCGAGGAGCACATCACTCCAGAGGCTGAGTGGATGGAAAAACAAGGCTACAAGTGGACAAATTCTGAGGAGGAGCCCATCCCCGCTGCCGAGTCCAACGAAGAGCGTGCGAGTGACTACTCCACTTGAGCCACCACTTGTGTTGTAGGTGTCCTCTCTGCCTTTTTGGCGTCTCGATGCCAAAGGGGGAGAGAGTGTATTGGTTTTCTTTGCTTGCCTTTGCTTGCCTTTGTTCCGTTGAATCTTGTTTGTTTTGGTTTGGTTTGCGCTTGTGAGACTTATCTATCTTATGGTGTAAGACATATGCACTCTATCACACCTTATTGAGCTTACGATATCATGTGCTATTTATTTTATGCTCATATTTACTATCTTGCTTAGTGTTAGCCATATTGTTGCAAGATATGCCTTGTCTATAAAATATAGGGGGAGTGTTGATCCTAGTATGTGTGTCGTGCAGTCCAAAGCACTTATCTAGATAGCACACATCTAGGGACAGCCCGTCTATATTTTAGAGATGTGGGGTTTGCTCATACTCTATTTTTTTCTCCCTTGTGCAAATCCCGTATTGTCATCAATCCACCAAAAAGGGGGAGATTGTAAGGGCATATTTATCCCTAAGGTGTTTTGGTGATTGATGACAATGCTTTTGCGGACTAATCGTGTGCCTTGAGTATTTCAGACATTTCATCACTAGGCACAAGACGGTTTGGTGCCCCTCAAAGACTATTGAAGACGGCGTTTCTTTCTACGTTTGTTTTCGGTGGATTTGAGTCGTAGGAAAGCCGTACTATTAAGAGGGGGTCCGCTCTGGAAAGGTTTGGGTGGAATCATCACGTACACGTCTACTCCATTTGCACCTCCTTTCCTTTGGCTCTTTGGAGCATCCTTCGTATCTTCTCGTCTATGCAAACTGTTTGCTGAGCTTGGACATGCGGTAGTACCGCTCCTTGGAGCGGTAGTACCGCAGGCCCTTGCGGTAGTACCGGACCCTGGTGCGGTAGTACCGCAAGAGCACACGTTAGTACCGCTCCTCTGGAGCTGTAGTACCGTGGTCCCTAGGCTAGGTGCTGCTGCGGCTGCAGTAGTAGGGACAGATGTAATTTTTTACATCCGCGCCCTGTTCGCGGTAGTACCGTGCGTTCTGGCCTGGCTCAACCGCCGCGCGGTAGTACCACTCCCGATGTGCAGTACTACCGTGTCAGATTTTTGCATTGACTCCAACTCAGCGGAAGTTGCCACGGATGTATTTTTATATGTCCGTGCCTTCCCGAAATCTGGAACTTCCCTGCCTTGCGGTAGTACCGCACCAGCGGTTCTACCGCCCTCCGCTTCAGTGCGTTTGGGCTGTCCCGGTTTGTGCTGCTCAGACGGTAGTACCGCGGGGCCCTGCGGTAGTACCGCGGCCCTGGCACGGTAGTACCATGCTGCGCAGGCTGGGTTGGTGGATAACGGTTGGATTTGTCCCTCCACTATATAAGGGGTGTATTCTTCTCCGAGTTGACCACCTCTTCCAACCCTAAGCTCCATTGTTGCTCCAAGCTCCATTTTCGCCCGATCTCTCTCCCTAGCCAATCAAACTTGTTGATTTTCTAGGGATTGGTTGAGAAGGCCCCGATCTACACTTCCACCAAGAGAATTTTGATTCCCCCACTAATCCCTTGCAGATCTTGTTACTCTTGGGTGTTTGAGCACCCTAGACAGTTGAGGTCACCGCGGAGCCATATTCCATTGTGGTGAAGCTTCGTGGTGTCGTTTGGAGCCTCCAATTAAGTTGTGGAGATTTCCCCAACCTTGTTTGTAAAGGTCCGGTCGCCGCCTCCAAGGGCACCAATAGTGGAATCACGACATCTCGCATTGTGTGAGGGCGTGAGGAGAATATGGTGGCCCTAGTGGCTTCTTGGGGAGCATTGTTCCTCCACACCGCTCCAAAGGAGACGTACTTCCCCTCAAAAGGAAGGAACTTCGGTAACACATCCTTGTCTTCACCGGCTCCACTCTTGGTTATCTCGTGCCTTTACTTGTGCAAGCTTACTTGTGTTATATCCCTTGCTTGCTTGTGTGCTTGTTGTTGTTGCATCATATAGGTTGCTCACCTAGTTGCATATCTAGACAACCTACTTTGATGCAAAGTTTAACTTGGTAAAGAAAAGGTAAAAATTGTTAGTTGCCTATTCTCCCCCTCTAGTCAACTATATCGATCCTTTCAGGTGGCCATATCAACTAGCTTGCTTTTAGGCCAGTGCACCATGGTCCTCACGAAGGCCATCCGAGCTCCTTGGATGCACATGGAGCGCTTCAAAACATTAGCCCAGGAGGACCGCGCATCTTCTGCACCAGACCAAAGTAACTGCTCGGTATTGGCTCTACAGGCCACAGCCAGACACAAAGGTCCTTCATGGCTGGCTCGTCCATCCGATGCAGCTCCATCAGCTGCTTCATCTGGTTGCTCAGAAGGGAAGGGTGTTCGGGCGACTAGAACTATGCCCAGAATAACTTGTGTTCGGTATCACCCTCCCGAGCCGCATAATTCCTCGCTGCATCCCCCGCACTTGTCGGGGGCTCCGTAAACGCGCCCGAGGAATGCCAAAGACACTCTGCAGTAAGTACGGCTTACCGTCAGCAATTTGCTTCACTTGATGAAGCTCTTCACGGGTGCCCCGCGTCTCCTTCCTCGCCTCCTGGACCTCCTGCTTCACCTTGGACAGCTCGGAGGCCTGATCTTTATTCTTCTGCTCAAGGTCCTCACATTTTGTGATGACATCCTTGAGCTCTTGCTGCACTTTGGCCACTCTGGCCTTCTGCTTTCCATTGGCAGTTCTCACCATTTTGAGTTCGGCGGCTGCTAGCTCGGCTGCCGCCTTCTATTCGGTCGCTTCCTCCTTGGCCCTCTTCATTTCGTCCCTGAGGCCCACGACCTCCGTGGTGGCAGTTGCAAACATAATCAAGCACCTCTTGATTAGGTATTATCTCGAACACTTTGATCGACAAAAGAGCTGTAAAGTCTAAACCAGGCTAACCTTGCACTACAAAAAAAGACACATCCGTGACAATTTGGCCCAAACGAAAAAAATTCTGTCATGGTTATGACACTTCTATGACGATAATTGTGACAAAACCACGTATCATCATAGATGTGGTGGGCTCCTACTTCTATGACAAAAAATCATGACCAAAAATGGGATTTTCTTCCTGGGCGGGCCAGGGACGCACCTGCATGACATTCTTTGGCCCGTCCATGACATAAAAAATCATGGTAGAAGTGAGGGCGAGGAAATTTTCGCGGAGTTCCCGGTTATGGTGGGTTGGTCGGGGCCAAGCTATGCACTATGGTTTGCGCTTTTCTCTCGTACGCGCACGTGGTGCGAGCCGTGTCGCTATAACTGAACCCGAGCGAGAGGCATTCACTTACTAAACCCGAGCGATCGCGTGCTGCTACGTACTAAAGCCGATCGATCGATCCCTTCGCTGCTATCTGAACCTGACCGACTCCTTCGCTGCTAACTGAACCCAGTCGATCGCTGCTGCTGCTTACTGAAGCCGGTCGAACCCCCGTGCGAGACGTAGCTAGCCGGTTGGGTTGCCTCTGGATGAACAGTGCTTGTTGCTGCCGCGCGCATGATACATATAACGAGTCGAGACATGGTGAGTTGAGCCAGTTGGGTTGGCTGTGAATGAACAGTTCCCGGTGGGGGTTGGATGAACAGGACCCCGACCGTGTGTAGGCGGTTGCCGCTGGATGAACAGGACCCCGTGGTAGTATGTGGTTGCCGCTGGATGAACAGGACCCTGTGGTAGTACGCGGTTGCGCTGGATGAATAGGACCCCGAGGAGGCCACCACACAACTAGCCGGTTGGGGTGGATGAATAGGACCCCATGGAGGCTGGATGAACAGTGGCCCATGGATGAACAGTGGCTGGTGGAGGCTGGAGGAAGTCGACGATGGATGAATAGTAGCCCGTGGAGTCCCGTTTTGCGGTACGCCACACACCCCTCCGATGAACAGGACCCCATTTCGACCGTAGGCGGCTGAGAGAAGTCCGTTTCCTCCGTTTTTCAGTATGCTAGACCCCTCCCGATGAACATGACCTCGTTTCGACCGTAGGCGGTTGGAGAGAAGTCCGTTTCTTCCATTTTGCGGTACGCAAGACCCCTCCCGATGAACAGGACCCCATTTCGACCGTAGGCGGTCAAAGAGAACTCCGTTTCCTCCATTTTGCGGGACGCGAGACCCCGAGTCGATGAACAGGACCCGGTTTGGGCTGTTCCGTCCAAGTCAGTTGGCTCCTGATGAACAGGACGCATTCCGACCCAGTCGCTTGCCTCCCTATGAACACGACGCAGTTTCCTCCATTCCGACCCAGCTGTTTTGCTGCCGATGAACAGGACGCCATCACTGTACGCATTCGAGACCCCGTCCGTATGTACGTACGTAGCCGTATTTACTTTCTTTCAGCGTGGCTGTACGTACGTGTACACTATTTAGACATGACTGCCTCAACCGCTACATCACATGTGCCGCTCCTTGCTCAGCCACGGTTCATCCTTGCAGAGAGATCGATTGACCAGTATGTACATACACGTTCGCGACTAGAGAGACAACCCTATGTACGCTTCGACCGGGTGGGTCCTAGTTGTTAGGGAGGATAAGAAGGCACTTCCTTGCGTGCAAAGATATAGGTGACGGGTCCCAGCTGTCAGGGGGAGGAATCATTTTTTTGCCCGTAATAAGGACGCACTTCCTTGCGTGCGAAGATGTAGCTGGTGGGTCCCAGCTGTCAGGGGGAGAAAACATCATTTTTCAGCGTAAAAAGGATGCAGTTGCATGCATGCGTCCATGGGTATGGTGCGTCCCCATTGTGAGCCTCTCCACGTACAGTCATCTTTCGATGACTCTTGTTTGTTGACCATGTTGACCACACCGTGCCGAGCGCACCAAGGCCGGTGGACAAAGGCGATGTCCCAGACTGGAATGACCCGGAGATGGGGAAGACGTGGCAGTGGAGTCATAGACAGAGAGGAGTGGGAAACTTGATTGGTTCGGGTGCGGGGTGGGCCTACAGTCGGCAGAGAATAACAGGAGGTGCGGAGGAGTGGAGGGATGGACAGGCCGTTGGTGGGCTAGCGTTTCGTTGCGAGGCGCGCGAAACAATGCCGGTAGACGCCGGAGTCTGGAGCAGGCGGTCCCGACAGCGCTGGAGGAAGAAGACGAGAGATTGAAGAAGAATGTTTGCCGTTGGATCTAAATCCAATGCCTTGCTTAGGCTTTGACCTTTGTATTTTTTTGCGAAAGTGCTTAGGCTTCGACCTACTGGCCCACATGTCAGCCAGTACATTTAGTTTGTTTAGTCCATTTAGTGGGCTGGGTGAAACAATGATGTAGCGTCTATGCAACCCATTTATATATTATTTTAGAATTTAAAGCCCATTTGCATCTTTTCGAAATCCACAGACTTGCTGGGCTCGGTGAAAATATCATGTTGGGCTGGACGGAGAAATGTTATAAAAACATAAACACATGACTGCACGTCTATTACTGATTGGTCAGTAAAATCTTTGCAAACTCATGTACACAATCGTCAGGAGTTAACTTGCAAGAACTTTCGATTTATGAAATAAAATATCATTTTAATTTGATGAGTTAATAGTACGTGGGGTATTATTAATTTTTAGGCTAGACATGGGACAATTGAGTTAGTTCTAGGAAAAATTACTGGGAGGAAACTCAGATTACATCAAAAAAGAATGTGGGAGAAAATTCAGATATAGGATTAATAAAAATGAAAAATAAAGGAAGTGGGAAGGTCTATACAATGGTTGGACGAGCGACAGGTTTAACGGAACCTTATGTTGTTTCTATTATATATATGTAATAAAATAAGATATAAATAGAAATATAAATATAAATATATATATACTATTATAGAAGGGAACACATAGGTTCAGTTTTGCATTCTTATAGAAAAATAGAACTGAGCTGTGCGTTGTCTTGAAAAAACAAACATAAGTTGGGCTGCTGATGTTATAGACAAGCTAGTCTGGGAGGCCCAGAGGCCGCTTGATACCTGTTGGACCCCAAAAAAAAAATCTGAAACCTGCTGGATCAAATGTGTCTGCATGTCGTGGGCTGCGCATGTTAAACAACAAAACCTAGGCCATGGACCTGGTGGGCTCGGACTGTCAGCCTCTCGACGAACAGTCGTCTCCCGATTCCTGTCGTTTTCTTGACCATGTTGGGAATGACAGACGGCGGCGCCGCGGCGAGAGCACCAAGGCGGAGGACAACGTCGAGACCTCGGACCGGAACAAATCGGAGCCGGGGAAGACGTAGGCTGAGGGGAGTATGAGGGTTGACTTGTTCGAGTGCAGGGTAGGCCGATGGAGCTGCCGCCACCGAAGAATATGTGGGAGTAGAGGGATGACCTGGCCAGTGCCATAGGCTACGATGGGTCATCGAGGCGTGCACGGTAGCGCCGCCAGTCGCTGTAGGAAGATGACGAAAGATTGAACAAAATAAAGAAATACAAATGGATGTGTGGTTGGTCCCAGATGTCTGTGTAGGATACCTGCTGGGTCCACCTGATAAGGGGAATATGTTGGGAGGAAGGAGATTCAAAGCACGACAACCCAGTGAACTAGTTACATACATAAGCAAATAGCCACTAAAAAAGCAAACATGTTAATGGGTTCTTAGACGAAATATTTTAGACAAAACAGATAATTACGACACATAGGCTAATGCATGAAACACTCAGATGATAGGTGCTTAAACAGATAAAGTACATCATCTAGACCTTCCTCGCACGCTTGATCATGACATTGCGGCTGTCCGTGTACTCATCCGTTACGGGAAGCAGACACACCCTCATCTCCAAGATCTGCATGTACATGTCGTAGGATGCGTATGCGTCCTTGGCCGCGTAGGTTATGTAGGCTAGATTCAGAGGTACCTCCCACATGTTCAGGTCCTTGGTATCGACGTCTTCTTTCATGTTGGCATAGCAGGGGTCAATGATGGTCGCGGCGAGGTCAACCACGGAGTCCTTCTCCTGCCCATTGCCGATGATCTTGTATTGCTTCTAGATGTCGACAAGCTTGTTGCACCAGATGGCCAAATCGTAAAGCACAGTCGCATTCTTCCTGCTCTCCACCATAACGAAGGTGCAGTCGGTGGTGCCAATGAAATAGGAGAATGCTCCAGAACCTTTGATGGCCCTATAGTAGTGGTAGACGAGAACCTCGTCCCGCACTCATACCTGGGCGACGGCGATCCGCTGGTCCCTGTCAGGAGATGAATGGATGGGCACAAGGTCTAGTCCTGCAACCTTGTGCTTTCTCCTCCTGTAGGTACTGCTTGAACTTGGCGAGGCAGAGCTTCACCGAGTCCGGATCGTTGGTGTACATCACATTCAACTTGGTGCTGCCATGGGTCTGAACGGCGAACTCAAAGGTGAACTCCTTGCTGAAGTCCATATCCAGCAGGCTCACCCCTCGGATCGCCATTGGAGTCTCCTCTCATGCAGAGTTGATGTGGCAGTTCTCGTTTTGTGGGGATTGAGGGCATGGGGGAGATGAAGATGATTGGTGTGTGCTGGGGTACTGGGGGGGGGGAGGGGGCGGCACCGCGGCAGTAGCATTTCATTTTTCCAACTGCAATCAACGGTGAACGAGTGGGTAGGTGGCAGCAACAATTTGTTTTTCAGCTCTTGGGGAACTGCATTCAACAGTAAACTGAGTGTGTACAGGCGACAACAGTTACTGCCCCTCCCTCGCCCGCTGCACGCTCGGCAGAACATGCACCCTCGGCGCATTCAAACACCGCATGGAAGCCGAGAAACCTATTCCGGCCACACGTCGGTTCACGAGTGGATCTGTATTGGTACTGTAATAGCAAGTGTTAGTGGTCACTTTACTTCAATTTTATTAGCTTTAATTAAAATGTATTCTTAAAACAAGCAAAGCATTGGCTCATTCTATCAGTGCCACATGATCAACATGCACAACAATTAGAATTATTATTCTCAGGAGGCACACGATCAGCTCATTTGCCGCACTTTCACACAGACAATACTACCAAGTTTGAACAGCTTGTCATGATTGCTGTCCTCTGCATCGTCATACCGTGTTTCCCAGCTTGCAAGATTCCGAACCAACCAATAAGATTCAAATAATAAGTACACCAAAGATTCCTACACATCTCAATGATTCCCAGCTTGCAAGATTCAGAACCAACCCATTAGAGCCTTTGGATAAAGTGAATCTCGGGATTAAATCCATCTTGGCTAGCCGGGTCATACAACCCAAGAACATGGAGAATGCTTTTGACAATCACAACATCTATAGTTGAGTATTCCTGTTTGCACAGATAAGAAAGAGCATGGTAACTATAATAGTGGCACTAGTTGAAGCAACTTTATCTCCAAAACAAGAAACGATTGCAATAGAATAGCTTTATTTAAAAAATACAACATTAGCGCAGTATGACAAAGCACAATCATGTTGATGAAGGACATTATTGACCTGTGTGGGATGACTTTGGGAGATCAAGTTATTCTTCATGTCCCTGTATCTTGCCATGAAGGCGATTCGTTGACATCCATTAACACCTTGATGTCTACTACGCAACTTTATTCTTGTAGACTCGTGTTGGCCCTCCAAGCGCAGAGTTTTGTAGGACAGTAGAAATTTACCCTCAAGTGGATGACCTAAGGTTTAACAATCCATGGGAGGCATAGGATGAAGATGGTCTCTCTCAAACAACCCTGCAACCAAATAACAAAGAGTCTCTTGTGTCCCCAACACACCAAATACAATGCTTATTTGTATAGGTGCACTAGTTCGGCGAAGAGATGGTGACACAAGTGTAGTAATACTAGAAGATATTGATTTTTGTAATAGGAACAATAAAAAGCAGCAAGGTAGCAATTGATAAAACGGAGCACAAACGGTATTGCAATGCTTGAAAATGAGGCCTAGGGTCCGTACTTTCGCTAGTGCAATCTCTCAGCAATGCTAAAATAATTGGATCACATAACCATCCCCCAACGTGCGATGAAGAATCACTCCAAAGTTCCTATCTAGCAGAGAACATAAGAAGAAATTGTTTGTAGCTATTCTTTCCGATCGATCTATCCAAGAGTTCGTACTAAAATAACATCAAGTTATTCTTTCCGATCGATCTATCGAGAGTTCGTACTAAAATAACACCAAGTTATTCTTTTCGATCGATCTATCAAGAGTTCGTACTAGAATAACACCAAAGCAAATTCAGATTCATAATACTCAATCCAACACAATGAACCTCAAAGAGTGCCCCAAGATTCTATCAAAGAAACAAGGACGAAAACGTGCATCAACCCCTATGCATAGATTATCCCAATGTCACCTCGGGAATCCGCAAGTTGAGTGCCAAAACATATACCAAGTGAATTAATATAATACCCCATTGTCACCACGGGTATTCATATGCAAGACATATATCAAGTTCTCTCAAATCCATAAAAGTATTCAATCCGATAAAACAAAATCTCAAAGGGAAAACTCAATTCATCACAACAAGATAGAGAGGGAGAAATACCATATGATCCAGCTATATTAACAAAGCCCGCGATACATCAAGAACATGTCATCTCAAGAACACTAGAGAGAGATTAAACACATAGCTACTGGTACAAACCCTCAGCCCCGAGGGTGGACTACTCCCTCCTCAGCATGGAGACCATAGGGATGATGAAGATGGCCTCCGATGATGATTTCCCCCTCTGGTAGGGTGCCGTAACAGGCTCCCAATTGGTTTTTCATGGCTACAGAGGGTTGTGGCGGCGGAACTTCTGATCTAGGGTTATTTTTGGGGTTTCTGGAATATTTGGGAATTTATAGGGCGAGGAGGCGGTGCGGGAGGCCACCAAGGTGGGCACAACCCACCAGGGCGCGCCTGGGCACCCAGGCATGCCCAGGTGGGTTGTGCCTCCCTCGGGGCACCCCTCTGGTACTTCTTTGGCCCAAGTTGTGTCTTCTGGTCCAGAAAAAAATCTCTAAAAAGTTTCGCTGCGTTTGGACTCCATTTGGTATTGATTTTCTGTGATGTAAAAAACAAGCAAAAAAACAACAACTGGCACTGGGCACAGTGTCAATAGGTTAGTCCCAAAAATGATATAAAGTTGCTATAAAATTATTGTAAATCATCCAAGAATGATAATATAACAGCATGAATACTTCACAAATTATATATACGTTGGAGACGTATCAGCATCCCAAGCTTAATTCCTACTCGTCCTAGAGTAGGTAAATGATAAAAGAAATAACTTATGAAGTGTGAATGCTTGCAAAGTGCATAAGTTTGATCAATGATAATTTAAATCACTTCTCCTAGCATCAAACCAACAACTCTTTCTCATAAAACTCATCATGTTAAAATAGCAACCAATTCACATGTTAAGGTTCAAACAATGAATTCTCTTGAAACTCAACAACCTATATTCTTAGCCGCCAAACAATTGGAATTCAACTTATTCAACAGAGTCTAAGTAAGAGCTCCACATACTTAATCATCATATAGTCTTCCATGATTGCTACTACTCAAAGCATATTCTTAGAACAATTGGCATCCATCGAACACAGAGAAAGATAGGGGCTTAATGTTTCGCCCCCAACTCATTTATCATAGAGATAATTGTCGACAATAATAAATCATGATCAAATATATTTGATTGGTCATATGTGCCTAGGTCTTTCCCCACCACATGATGCTTGCCAACTAGAGAATAATTGAGGTTGAATGAGGATGTATACTATTGACTCTTTGCATAAAAGTAAATACTGAAAAATAAAAGATAGGCCCTTCGCAGAGGGAAGCAGAGGTTGTCATGCGCTTTTTATTTGGATGCCCAAGCTCTTAATGCAAAGGAACGTCACGTTATATTGCCCCTTATGATAGCAACCTTTATTATGCAGTCCATCGCTTTTATTACTTTGCCATCACAAGTTCGTACAACACTCAATTTTCCCTTACAATAAAAGATCAAACATATTTAGGAGCAATTTTTATTGCTTTATGCACTGATGACAACTTACTTGAGGGATCTTATTCAATCCATAGGTAGGTATGGTGGACACTCATGGCAAGAAACTGGGTTTAAGGGTTTTTGGATGCACAAGTAGTATCTCTACTTAGTATGAATTTTTGGCTAGCAAAAGATCCTAGGCAAACACCACATGTTGGAGGATCCATGATAAAAACTTCTATGCAAATATACACAACCATAACTCATTATGTTGTCGTCCTTGGCCAACTTCAACTAATTTGCTCAAGTTTGAAAATAATTAATGGGCATTCAAAATCACAGAAGATTTCCAAGATAATATATTTGCATGTGAAAGTTCTCTTCCTTATACTAATCATTCATGAATTGCTTGTATGCCCAATATTGTGATTGTCAAGCTTCAAAAGATTTCAATTTCTAAACCCAATGTGAAGCTACTACTAGGCATGATATGAACATATAATTTCAACTTCATGATATTCAATTCATTCAATAATTTGCTCATAGGATATAAGTGAAGCACAAGAGTAAATGACAAACTACTCCAAAAAATATAAGTGGAGATCAGATGAGTAGTTAAGTAAATAGGTAGGTATTTGAGGACTCTCTTTTATTTAAAATCTTTCAGATCTAAATATTTTGTTGAAACAGCAAGCAAACCAAAACAAAATGACATTCCAAGAATAGCACACATCATGTGAAGAAGCAAAAACTTAGGCTCAACCGAGGCTAACCGATAATTGTTGATGAAGAAGGGTGGGATGCCTACCGGGGCATCCCCAAGCTTAGATGCTTGAGACTTCTTGAAATATTATCTTGGTATGCCTTGGGCATCCCCAAGGTTGACCTTTTGTGTCTCCTTAATTCCTCTCATATCACGGTTTCCCTAAATCACAAAAACTTCATCCACACAAAACTCAACAAGAACTCGTGAGATAAATTAGTATAAACCAATGCAAAACCTTATCATTCTCTACTGTAGAAAATCACTAAAATTATTATTTAACATTGCATACTAAATGCCTCTGCATATTTAATACTCCTATCCTCAAATAGAATCATTAAACAAGCAAACATTTGCAAACAATGCAAACATAACAACAATCTGTCTAAACAGGATAGTCTGTAGAGAATGCAAGAAGATCCATACTTATCCAACTCCAAAAATTATGAAAAATTACCACAATGTAGTTTATCATAGCTTATTGTGCAAAAAGTTTCAACTTTTTATCACATTCCGACTTTTCTCAAGAATTCATGCACTAGCGTGCAACTTTCTGTTTTCAAACAGCCACATATAGACTTGCAAATAATGATGGCAAAGGCTATACTTGACATTTTTATTGAAGTAAAATATGCAAAACATTATTATGAATAAAATCAAGCAAATACAAACAAAAGAAAATGATGCTCCAAGCAAAACTCATATCATGTGACGAATGAAAATATAGCTCCAAGTAAAGTTACCGATAATGTTGAAGACGAAAGAGGGGATGCCTTTTGGGGCATCCCTAAGCTTAGTTGCTTGGATATTCCTTGAATATTACCTTGGGGTGCCTTGGGAATCCCCAAGCTTAGGGTCTTGTCACTCCTTATTCTCCCCATATCGATATCTCACCCAAAACTTGAAAACTTCAATCACACAAAACTTAACGGAACTTCATGAGATAGGTTAGTATGATAAAGACAAATCATTCACTTTGCTACTATCAAGAGAAGATTCATAATTGTTTCCAAACAATTACTACTGTATCATATCATTTCTATAATTTATGTTGATCAATATAAGCTATAGAAACTAGAAAACAATCAAACTATGCATTGAAAACAGAATCTGTAAAAAACATAACAGTTTGTAATGATCTGGACAACTACCATACTTCTGTTACTCCAAAAATTCTTAAAAATTAGGAAAACGTAGGGAATTTGTATATATATCACCTGTAAAAAATTCAGATCAAAAGCACGTCCCAGTGAAGTTTGAAAATTCCTGGACTGAGCGCAAAAGTTTCTGTTTTTGCACAGAATCAAGTCAACTATCATCCACACTATCCCAAAGGCTTTACTTGGCACTTTATTGAAACAAAAGCTATACAAGATGATTACTACAATATCTTAATCATGTGAACACACAAAAACAGTAGGGGTAAATGTTGGGTTGTCTCCCAACAAGCACTTTTCTTTAATGCCTTTTTAGCTAGGCCTGATGATTTCAATGATGCTCACATAAAAGTAAAGAATTGAAGCACAACGGGAGCATCGTGAAACATATGACTAGCACTTTTAAGTCTAACCCACTTCCTATGCATAGGGATTTTGTGAGCAAATAATTCATGGGAGCAAAAATCAACTAACATAGGAAGGCAAAACAAGCAAAACTTCAAAACTTCCAACATAAAGAAAGGAAACTTGATATTATTACAATTCCTACAAGCATGTTTTCCTCACCCATAATAATTTTTAGTGGCATCATGAATGAATTAAACAATATAACTATCACATAAAGCATTATTTTCATGATCCACAAGCATAGAAAATTTATTACTCTCCACATAAGCAAATTTATTCTCATCAATTGTAGTGGGAGCAAATTCAACAAAATAACTATCATGTGATTAAAAATTAAAATCATGATGACAAGTTTCATGGTTATCATTATTCCTTATAGCATACATGTCATCACCATAATGATCATAGATAGGAACTTTTTTTATCATAGTCAATTGAAACCTCTTCCAAAATAGTGGAATCATCATTAAATAAAGTCATGACCTCTCCAAATCCACTTTCATGAATATAATCATCATAAATAGGAGGCATGCTTTCATTATAATAAATTTTCTCATCAAAACTTGGGGGACTAAATATTTCATCTTCATCGAACATAGCATCCCCAAGCTTATGACTTTGCATATCATTAACACCATGGATATTCAAAGAATTCTTGCTAATAACATTGCAATCATGCTCATCATTTATGCCAAACATTTTATTGAATTCTTCTTCTATCAATTGAGCACAATTTTCTTTTCCATCATTTTCAAGAAAGACATGATAAAGAGGAACAATATGAGGCCGCCTCAATTCCATTTTTTTGTAGTTTTCTTTATAAACCAAACTAGTGATAAAACAAGAAACTAGAAGATTCGATTGCAAGATCTAAAGATATACCTTCAAGCACTCACCTCCCCGGCAACGGCGCCGGAAAAGAGCTTGATGTCTACTATGCAACTTTATTCTTGTAGACTCGTGTTGGGCCTCCAATCGCAGAGTTTTGTAGGACAGTAGCAATTTTACCTCAAGTGGATGACCTAAGGTTTATCAATCCGTGGGAGGCGTAGGATGAAGATGGTCTCTCTCAAACAACCCTGCAACCAAATAACAAAGAGTCTCTTGTGTCACCAACACACCAAATACAATGGTAATTTGTATAGGTGCACTAGTTCGGCGAAGAGATGGTGATACAAGTGTAGTAATGATATAAGATATTGATTTTTGTAATAGGAACAATAAAAAACAGCAAGGTAGCAATTGATAAAACGCAGCACAAATGGTATTGCAATGCTTAAAAATGAGGCCTAGGGTCCGTACTTTCACTAGTGCAATCTCTCAACAATGCTAATATAATTGGATGACATAATCATCCCTCAACGTGCGATGAAGAATTACTCCAAAGTTCCTATCGAGCGGAGAACATAAGAATAAATTGTTTGTAGCTATTCTTTCTGGTCGATCTATCCAAGAGTTCGCACTAAAATAACACCAAGTTATTCTTTTCGATCGATCTATCAAGAGTTCATACTAAAATAACACCAAGTTATTTTTCTGATCGATCTATCAAGAGTTCGTACTAGAATAACACCAAAGCAAATTCAGATTCATAATACTCAATCCAACACAAAGAACCTCAAAGAGTGCCCCAAGATTTCTACCGGCGAAACAAGGACAAAAACGTGCATCAACTGCTATGCATAGATTACCCCAATGTCACCTCGGGAATCTACAAGTTGAGAAAACATATATCAAGTGAATCAATATAATACCCCATTGTCTCCACGGGTATTCATATGCAAGACATATATCAAGTGCTCTCAAATCCATAAAAGTATTCAATCCGATAAAACGAAATCTCAAAGGGAAAACTCAATTCAACACAACAAGATAGAGAGGGAGAAACACCATATGATCCAACTATATTAACAAAGCCCGCGATACATCAAGATCATGCCATCTCAAGAACACGAGAGAGAGAGAGAGATTAAACACATAGCTACTGGTACAAACCCTCAGCCCCGAGGGTCCCTCCTCATCATGGACACCATAGGGATGATGAAGATGGCCTCTGGTGATGATTTCCCCCTCTGGCAGGGTGCCGGAACGAGCTCCCGATTGGTTTTTCATGGCTACAGAGGCTTGCGGCGGCGGAACTCCCGATCTAGGGTTAGTTTTTGGGGGTTCTAGAATATTTGGGAATTTATAGGGTGAAGAGGTGGTGCAGGAGGCCATCGAGGTGGGCACAACGCACCAGGGCGCGCCTGGGCCCCCAGGCGTGCCCAGGTGGGTTGTGCCCCCCTCGGGGCACCCCTCTAGTACTTCTTTGGCCCAAGTTGTGTCTTCTGGTCCATAAAAAATCTCCAAAAAGTTTCACTGCGTTTGGACTCCTTTTGGTATTGATTTTCTGCGATGTAAAAACAAGCAAGAAACAACAATTGGCGTTGGGCACTATGTCAAAAGGTTAGTCCCAAAAATGATATAAAGTTGCCATAAAATGATTGGAAAATATCCAAAATGATAATATAACGACATGAATACTTCATAAATTATAGATACGTTGGAGACGTATCACATCTCAGTGTGGCAGTAGAAGGAGGAGCGTCGACTCATTTCAATCACTTTTTGTGTGCAGTTCAACTAAAATTATGGCGCCCGCCAGTTAGAGAGGGGGCCCGCGCCACCTCGACGGTAGGCGTGATGGACTCAACTAGTTCAGTGCAGCTATGTGATTGATGTAGTGCAAATGGACTTGATTTTACCGGATAGGCCTTCTGCAAGTTATCTACATTGGAAATGAAATGGTAGCTAAGAAAATAGCTCTATTTTAAATGTATTATCACTTCATTTTATTAGTGGTAGTAGCGGTGCCAAAAGATTGCCTCAAATTATTAGTGGCATTAAATTAAGATGCAAAAACAATATCATTATTGCTTTCTGATAGCAGTGCCAAAACAGTAGCACAAGATCACTAGCTGGATGCAGAGTCAAAATCAACCAAAAAGGAACATACCCGGTCATGGGAACCATAATTGAGAGAGGGGCCCTACACCGCCACAACTCGATGTGGTGAACGTGCAGATCCACTCAGATGATTCAATTCATGCGACCTTTTTGTGCAGTTCACGTGAAATGAAGAAAATATTGCATCATGCAGCTAGCAAGAAGTACTTGCTCTCATGAGCTGGCAGGTTCTTCTTTAGTAGTTGCACCAAAATTGAGCAACATTAAGGTTGGCCGTCCTGCTCATGCAAGGTGCAACTATAATTTGCTTATCCTTTTGTGCAGTTCCACTAAAACAAAGTGCCAGTGTGGTGACAGTGACGGGTCATCTTGCAAAGGCTAATAAAATGTTGCACGAGATTACCAGCAAAGTTTGACGGAGATGTTGGAAACTCCAATTACCCTTTGTGCAGTTCCACCAAAATTGAGAGACGTTGCCCACGTGACATTTTAGTTGAACCGCACAAGACACTCATTAAAAAAGTGTTTTGTGCAGTTCACCAAAAGGTTACAATAGCAACGAGGTGAAATGGATATCCCTATCCGCACAAAAAGATAGAAAGAAAATAGTTATTAGTCAATAACAAGATATGAAACATACACGAAAGGAAAAGAAGCATCTTCATTATATTCTTAGCAATCATGCAAGGATAGTAGAAATTTAAAACGACATCATTGCTTCATGTTACCGGAAGCATTACAATCAACAATGACATTCGCCAAATATGGGATTACTTTAATGGTGGCATTGCTTGTTTACCAGATACAGTAGATCAACAACAGCTAAAGAGTTGGTTTAAGGGCATGGACAGTGGGGACACCAGGACACTCAGCAGCGTAAAGAAGAAACTTACTTATCATACTGGGGAAAATAGCAGGAGTAGCATTTGTAACACAGTTTAATTGCATCATATTACTGGAGGCATTAAATTAACAATAACATTGGTTAGACATGTCCTTACGGTAACAGTGTGATTGCTTCATTTTACATGCGCCCTTACATTAACAACAACAAAAAGTTGATATAAGGACATGCGATAGTGGACGCATTGGCACAATGTACCTACAAGGAGGCATAAAGTGGTGATGCCGAGTTTGTTCATAGTCTGTGCGGGCAGCAAATCTAAGCTTGGAGACCTTTTACTATGTGAGGGCAGCAAATCTAATCCTGGACATACTCTGTTGACTTGTGCACCAGCCACCACTTTCTATCCTTTTTTCAACCAATAATAGATCTGTTCCTTATCCAGTTTGTAATGCCTTTTCCCTTTATTTCCTTTTCAACCAAGAGACCGGTTGGGTATCCAGTCTCTACTACTTTCCCCTGTTATTCCCTTTTTGAATCAAGTCCTAGATTCATGCTATAACTTTCCCCCCTTTCTTCGCTATTTGAACCAAGTGCTAGATTTGACTGCATGAAGTAGCTTTACCTTTAATAAAACTAAATATTTAGGTGGCTTTGGAAGAGCATGTGGAAGTAGAAAAAGATCGACATGCAGTGACGTGGGGAGCTGGGGCAGTAGAGCATGGCCGCTTTCGAAGGAACTTATACTTGATGGTCATCAGGATGTGGCTAGGAGGGCGGCGGGAGGTCGGTTCTGCCCACAATACGGCAGGGAGGAAGAAGGGGTCCGAGGACCTCCCGAGCCAGTGCTGTGTCAGAGAGAATGTCACGGGCAGAGGATTGGGACCCGCCGACAGCTATGGGTTTCCTCCCTCGCCGCCGATGACCGCGTGAACGATGTACCTAGTCCCCTACACACCTCGGCCGAAGGGATCCGGCCGGATCTGTGACCAGTAGTGAGCAGAGAGAGAATGTGGCTACCACTGTCTTATTTAGATCTGGAGAGGATGAGATAATGAAGAGAGCAACTCTAGTAAAGCAAGCGCTCAGGCTCCTACCTATATATATATAGTGGAGTGATTACCTTTTTCTCTCCACAACAAGCGTTTCATTTTGTGTACGTGGCATTAAAGAAAATAAACTCTCTATTTAAAGTGACTAACTGCACGTCACACTTTGTACTGTACTGTACTACTCATACTTACTAGTACTAGTTGTATTATTCACTTGTTCTCCCTGGCCCTCCATTCATTGAGCAACCCCATGGGTGAATAAACATATAGTATTAGTACTATTTATATAGAATGAACAAGCTCGATCTTTTTTGGCTTTGAGATATCAATGGTACAGTTTGACGAGATTGCATCAATGGACTCAGTACTTTGAAGTAACCTATACGTATAAACACATGCACGGTTACATTCCGAATCACTAGCTAGAGCTTGAACTGTATTTGTTTACATGTACCACCATTTTCTTTTGGTTTTCTGCTCCATGGCGCAATTCATCGATACAAAATTGTACTAGAAGTATTTTAAAGTTGAGGGCGGGGCTTTTCCCGAGCAGTACGCGCGACAATTTTTGCCTAGCTGGTTTGACAGAGAGGCGAGGGGGGGGGGGGTGAGGGAGTAGCAGATTCAACTGACTGCTGGAAAGGCAGGGCTGTGTGATTTGACGGCTCGTTACTGCTGGAAAGATGGGGTCTTGTGATATGACTGCTCATTATAGTCATTATTACTACGGCACTACGATCAGGGTGATGCCCCCCTTTCGTTCCCCACTCTAATCTTGTGCATGACACGTCGACCCGAGTGCTGGCTCTCCCACATGTTGGCGACTTAGGAAGGAGCAAAGAATCATGTGCTATATATAGTACTACTACCTCCGTCCTGGTTTATTGGTCCCCATTGTATTTTGTGTCAAATTTTGACTATAGATTGAACTAACAAAATGTTCATGCATGTTACCAAAAATTATATCATTCAAAACTATGTTCAAATACGAATCCAACGATATAATATTTGTTGACATGCAATAAAATTTTGTTAGCTAAATCTTTGGTCAAAATTTGGCACAAACTACAAAGGTGACCTATAAACTAGGATGGAGGTAGTACGTAGTACTACTAGTATATACTCACGTCGGAGGAGTGCGGAACACGGCAGCCCAGTGAACCAGCAGGCGATAGGCCATAGGAAACAATGTGGTGATATGGCCATAAAAAACAATGTACTAAAGTCCAGTCTCTAGCATGTGCAGTACTCCTCCTCTTCCTCCTCCTCTCGGTTCATCGCCATCATACTTTCCCCATTCCTGTGTTTTCAGCATCCTGTGAATCAAAGAGGCCCTTAGACCGGTTTAGGTCCGGTTGTTTTTTTTCAATGTGTTACGTCCAAAATTTAATGAACGTGCTCCGGTTTCTATGAAAATAATCTGGTTTGCATGTAGTAATTTATTTATTATTCTGCGGGGGGTTTGCATGTAATTCGGTCCGAAATGTAAAGTATGTCGGCATGGTTACATATGCTCTGAGTCGTGAATGCTCTATGACCCAAATGCTCTATGTCCCACATGCCGGCGAAAGGAAGCACGTGGAAATAGCCTAGGAGTACATATAGGAGAAAAAATGTGTGAAAAATTATGTACTATGAAGTGTAGCTGCGGTTCAAACAGGAGACCTAAAGTAATGACAGGTATAGGTCGCATGCACCTAACTAGTGGTACTAGACATACGAGTACTTAGTACTCCTATTCTATCAACACGAGTCCCGTCTGACAACAGGGTCCGTGCTACAACTAGCTCTTCTCCCTTGTTTCTCGCTTCTAATTCTAACTCAGCTGACGCCCGGTGGGTAGGATGGGGATTTGCCGATAGTCGGTTTGCTCAACTGCGGCCCCTCCTGATAGTGAAAATGCTAAGACAACAAGCGTTCCCTAGCATGAGCGGCGTGCCCGACAGACCGTGTGGGGGTGCAACGCGAACGCGACAGTCTTTACCTTTTTAGGCCTCCTTTGCTTCATAGGGTAGGAAAATCATAGGAATAGAAAAGTCATATGAAATAAGATGACATGCATCTCAAATCCTATGAGTAAGATTTTTTCCATTGAGTCTAGGATAATGTTTATTTTCCTATGAAATGTGGAGAATAGGAAGAGTTCCTCCATAGGAATATTCCTACAAACCAAAGGGCTCTAAAGGAAATTTTCCTATAGAAATCCTATCCTATGGTATTCCTACAAAATTCCCCCAAACCAAAGGAGGCCTTAACTTGTAGATAAAAAATGCCAAGCCAATGCGCGCCGAGCGGCGGGCCGGAACGATAGTGTGGGGTGCGACGCGAACGGCACATGCATGCTGTACTTGTTCCAATTTCTCGTTTTTAACTCGTGACATGTAGTGATGCTCAGTTTTGAATACTCCGTATATAAGTTTGGTTGTTGCGCTGATACGTCTCCAACGTATCTATAATTTTTGATTGTTCCATGCTATTATATTATCTGTTTTGGATGTTTAATTGGCTTTAATATGCTCTTTTATATTATTTTTGGGACTAACCTATTAACCGAAGGCCCAGTGCAAATTGTTTTTTTGCCTATTTCAGTGTTTTGCAGAAAAGGAATATCAAACGGAATCCAAACAGAACGAAACCTTCGTGAGGATCTTTCTTGGAACAAACGCAACCCAGGAGACTTGGAGTGGAAGTCAAGGAAGCAACAAGGCAGCCACGAGGCAGGAGGACGCGCCCCCATCCTCGTGGGCCCCTCGTAGCTCCATCGGCCTACTCTTTCGCCTATATATATACTCTTATACCCTGAAAACAGCCACGGGAGCCACGAAACCACTTTTCCACCGCCGCAACCTTCTGTACCCGTGAGATCCCATCATGGGGCCTTTTCTGGCGATCTGCCGGAGGGGCATTTGATCACTGAGGGCTTCTACATCAACACCATAGCCTCTCCGATGATGTGTGAGTAGTTTACCACAGACCTTCGGGTCCATAGTTATTAGCTAGATGGCTTCTTATCTCTCTTTGGATCTCAATACAAAGTTCTCCTCGATCTTCTTGGAGATCTATTCGATGTAATACCTTTTTGTGGTGTGTTTGTCGAGATCCGATGAATTGCGGGTTTATGATCAAGATTATCTATGAACAATATTTGATTCTTCTCTGAATTCTTATATGCATGATTTAATATCTTTGCAAGTCTCTTCGAATTATCGGTTTAGTTTGGCCTACTAGATTGATCTTTCTTGCAATGGGAGAAGTCCTTAGCCTGGGGTTCAATCTTGCGGTGTCCTTTCCCAGTGACAGCAGGGGCAGCAAGGCAAATATTGTATTGTTGCCATCGAGCATAAAAAGATGGGGTTTATATCATATTGCTTGAGTTTATCCCTCTACATCATGTCATCTTGCCTAATGCGTTACTCTGTTCTTATGAACTTAATACTCTAGATGCATGCTAGATAGCGGTCGATGTGTGGAGTAATAGTAGTAGATGCAGAATCGTTTTGGTCTACTCGACACGGACGTGATGCCTATGTTCATGATCACGCCTAGATATTCTCATAACTATGCGCTTTTCTATCAATTGCTCGGCAGTAATTCGTTCACCCACCGTAATATATGCTATCTTGAGAGAAGCCACTAGTGAAACCTATGGCCCCCGAGTCTATTTTACATCATATTAATTTATCATCAACTTGCTATTTCTATCGCCGTTTATTTTGCAATCTTTACTTTCCAATCTATACAACAAAAATACCAAAAATATTTATCTTATTATCTTTATCAGATCTCACCTTTGCAAGTGGCCGCGAAGGGATTGACAACCCCTTTATCGCGTTGGTTGCAAGGTTCTTTATTGTTTGTGCAGGTACTAGGCGATTTGCGTGTAGTCTCCTACTGGATTGATACCTTGGTTCTCAAAAACTGAGGGAAATACTTACGCTACTTTGTTGCATCACCCTTTCCTCTTCAAGGGAAAACCAACGTATGCTCAAGAGGTAGCAAGAAGGATTTCTAGCGCCATTTCCGGGGAGGTTTACGCCAAGTTAAGTCAAGATTTGATCTCCCGTCAGCTTGCCAATTTCTGGCGCCGTTGCCGGGGAGATCTACGCACAAGTCAAGACATACCAAGTACCCATCACAAACTCTTATCCCTCGCGTTACATTATTTGCCATTTGCCTCTTGTTTTCCTCTCCCCCACTTCACCTTTGCCTTTTCTTCGCCTTCTTCCCATATGTATCTTTGTTTGTGTTTCCATGTGCCTTCTATTTGCTTGCATCTTTGCTTGCTAAAATTCTATTGATATGGATCCACTTAAAGTGTTCTACTTGGATCATCTTTGATCCTTATGCGCTCGTGCTGAAACCCCACTAGCCTAGTTGATGGGAAATCTTTAGACGAGCATGCTCATTTTGTGCGTCATCCTTTGTCTGAAAAAGGGAGACTCTTATGGGATCAAATAAACAGATTGCTGTGTTATGCTTGGAATCTTTGTGAAATTTATGATTTTACTTGTTGCTCTAAGAACCCTAAAAATCACCTCCCCTACCTATGTGAGTTTAATGATAGTGAACCTACCTTCTTATGCAAAGGGTGTTTATAGTTACTACGATACCGAACAAATTGAAGAATTTGTTGCTTTTAAGGGTGCTTATGAAGTTGCTTCTTTGATTGAAAAGTATGATATTACTCTCTACGAATCTGAAAATTTTGACATACTTAAATACTGCTATGAAAACTATGCTCATAATGTCTATGTCAAAGAATTTATTGAAAGAATGACCGTTGCTTCCGAAGAAAATAATGATATGCATGAATCTATAGATAATTATGATTCCTATGATTTGATTGAAATATCCCTTGATGAACATGATGCTTGCTATTCTTGTGGCCATGATGCCAATATTTATGAAGACGAATTTGCTATAGTTCCTTATGTTAAACATGAGATCGTTGCTATTGCACCTATACTTGATAGTTCCTTTGATGAAAAGCATGATTGCAATGATGGTATTATAAATTCTCTTAATGTCAATTATGTTAATGATATGCAAAACCTCAAGCTTGGGGATGCTAGTTTTGCTATGACTAGTATTTGTTGCAATGATCATGATTGGGGTGATTCTTCTTATGATCTCGAAAATTTATTTAAGCCCCATGATGAATATGAGATTGATAATAATGTTTGCAATAATATTGAAAGTGGGTTTGGAAGAGTGTCAACTTTAGATCCCACATATTTGGATAATGTTCAATCTTATGAAGTTTTTGATAAAAGTGGGTTTGGAGAGGTCATGACTTTAGTTAATGATATTCCCACTATTTTGGAAGAGTGTCAACTTTGCATGCATGTGGATCATGTAGAGAAAATTTTATGTGAGAGCTATATTGTTGAATTTTAATATGATCCCACATGTAATTATTATGAGAGAGCAAAATATGGTTGTAGAAATTTTCATGTTACTAAATTATCTCTCGTTATGTTGAGATTGTTATTGTTTCTCACTTCTTTCTTGCATATGCTAGTTTTTGCTTGTCTTGGTAATTTATTTGCCTATAAGATGCCTATGCATAGGAAGTATGTTAGACTTAGATGTGTTTTTCATATGCTATATGATGCTCTCTTTGTGCTTCAATCCTTGTCTTTCATGTGAGCATCATCGAAATTATCAATGCCTAGCTAGGGGCGTTAAACGATAGAGCTTGTTGAGAGGCAACCCAATTTTATTTTTGTTCTTTGCTTTTTGTTCCTGTTTAGTAATAAATAATTCATCTAGCCTCTGTTTAGATGTGGTTTTATGTTTTAATTAGTGTTTGTGCCAAGTAGAACCAATAGGATCTTCTTGGGTGATAGTTGTTTGATCTTGCTGAAAAAGACAGAAACTTTGCGCTCACGAAAATAATTGTTAAAATTCACCAGAACGCGATAAAATACCAATTCTTTTTGCGGTAGATCAATATACAAATTATCCAGGTTTTCCTAGTTTTTCAGAATTTTTGGAGTTCCAAAAGTATTCTAACCAATCAGATTACTACAGACTGTTCTGTTTTTGACAGATTCTGTTTTTCGTGTGTTGTTTGCTTATTTTGATGAATCTATGGCTAGTATCAGGGGGTATGAACCATAGAGAAGTTGGAATACAGTAGGTTTAACACCAATATAAATAAAGAATGAGTTCATTACAGTACCTTAAAGTGGTGGTTTGTTTTCTTACACTAACGGAGCTCATGAGATTTTCTGTTGAGTTTTGTGTTGTGAAGTTTTCAAGTTTTTGAGTAAAGATTTGATGGATTTTGGAACAAGGAGTGACAAGAGCCTAAGATTGGGTATGCCCAGGGCACCCCAAGGTAAAATTCAAGGATAACCAAAAGCCTAAGCTTGGGGATGCCCCGGAAGGCATCCCCTCTTTTGTCTTCGTCTATCGGTAACTTTACTTGAGGCTATATTTTTACTCACCACATGATATGTGTTTTGCTTGGAGCGTCTTGTATGATTTGAGTCTTTGCTTTTTAGTTTACCACAATCACCCTTGCTGTACACACCTTTTTGAGAGACACACATGAATCAGAATTTATTAGAATACTCTATGTGCTTCACTTATATCTTTTGAGCTAGATAATTTTGCTCTAGTGCTTCACTTATATATTTTAGAGCATGGTGGTGGTTTTATTTTATAGAAATTATTGATCTCTCATGCTTCACTTGTATTATTTTGAGAGTCTTTTATAACAGCATGGTAATTTGCTTTGGCTATAAAATTAGTCCTAATATGATAGGCATCCAAGATAGGTATAATAAAAACTTTCATATAGAGTGCATTGAATACTATGAGAAGTTTGATACTTGATGATTGTTTTGAGATATGAAGATGGTAATATTAGAGTCATGCTAGTTGAGTAATTTTGAATTTGAGAAATACTTGTGTTGAGGTTTGCAAGTCCCGTAGCATGCACGTATGGTAACCGTTGTGTTACAAATTTGAAGCATGAGGTGTTTCTTTGATTGTCCTCCTTATGAGTGGCGGTCGGGGACGAGCGATGGTCTTTTCCTAACAATCTATCCCCCTAGGAGCATGCGCGTAATGCTTGGTTTTGATGACTTGTAGATTTTTGCAATAAGTATATGAGTTCATTATGACTAATGTTGAGTCCATGGATTATACGCACTCTCACCCTTCCATCATTGCTAGCCTCTTCAGTACCGTGCATTGCCCTTTCTCACCTTGAGAGTTGGTGCAAACTTCGCCGCTGCATCCAAACCCCGTGATATGATACACTCTATCACACATAAACCTCCTTATATCTTCCTCAAAACAGCCACCATACCTACCTATTATGGCATTTCCATAGCCATTCCGAGATATATTGCCATGCAACTTTCCACCGTTCCGTTTATTATGACACGCTTCATCGTTGTCATATTGCCTTGCATGATCATGTAGTTGACATCGTATTTGTGGCAAGGCCACCATGCATAATTTTTCATACATGTCACTCTTGATTCATTGCCTATCCCGGTACACCGCTGGAGGCACTCATATAGAGTCATATTTTGTTCTAGTATCGAGTTGTAATCCTTGAGTTGTAAATAAATAGAAGTGTGATGATCATCATTATTAGAGCATTGTCCCGTGTGAGGAAAAAAAGGAGAAAGGCCAAAAAAAGAGAAAGGTCAAATAAAAAAAGGAGAAAGGCCCAAAAAATGAGGGAAAAAGAGAGAAGGGACAGTGCTACTATCCTTTTTTCCACACTTGTGCTTCAATGTAGCACCATGATCTTCATGTAGAGAGTCTCTTATATTGTCACTTTCATATACTAGTGGGAATTTTTCATTATAGAACTTGGCTTGTATATTCCAACAATGGGCTTCCTCAAATGCCCTAGGTCTTCGTGAGAAAGCAAGTTGGATGCACACCCACTTAGTTTCTTTTGTTGAGCTTTCATACATTTATAGCTCTAGTGCATCTGTTGCATGGCAATCCCTACTCCTCGCATTGACATCAATTGATGGGCATCTCCATAACCCGTTGATTAGCCGCGTCGATGTGAGACTTTCTTTTTTTTGTCTTCTCCACACAACCTCCATCATCATATTATATTTCACCCATAGTGCTATGTCCATGGCTCACGCTCATGTATTGCGTGAAAGTTGAAAAGTTTGAGAATACTGAAGTATGAAATAATTGCTTGGCTTGTCACCGGGGTTGTGCATGATGAGAGCATTTTGTGTGACGAAAATGAAGCATAGCCAAACTATATGATTTTGCAGGGATGAGCTTTCTTTGGCCATGTTATTTTGAGAAGACATAATTGCTTAGTTAGTATGCTTGAAGTATTATTATTTTTTTGTCAATATTAAACTTTTGTCTTGAATCTTTCGGATCTGAACATTCATGCCACAATAAAGAAAATTACATTGAAAATTATGTTAGGTAGCATTCCACATCAAAAATTCTGTTTTTATCATTTACCTACTCGAGGACGAGCAGGAATTAAGCTTGGGGATGCTTGATACGTCTCCAACGTATCTATAATTTTTGATTGTTCCATGCTATTATATTATCTATTTTGGATGTTTAATGGGCTTTAATATGCTCTTTTATATTATTTTTGGGACTAACCTATTAACCGAAGGCCCAGTGGAAATTGCTATTTTTTGCCTATTTCAGTATTTCGCAGAAAAGGAATATCAAACGGAATCCAAACGGAACGAAACCTTCGCGAGGATCTTTCTTGGAACAAACGCTACCCAGGAGACTTGGAGTGGAAGTCAAGGAAGCAACAAGGCAGCCACGAGGCAGGAGGGCGGGCCCAGGGGGGTAGGCACGCCTCCCACCCTTGTGGGCCCCTCGTAGTTCCATCGACCTACTTCTTTCGCCTATATATACTCTTATACCCTAAAAAAGCCAGGGGAGCCACGAAACCACTTTTCCAACGCCGCAACCTTCTGTACCTATGAGATCCCATCTTGGGGCCTTTTCCGGCGATCTGCCAGAGGGGGATTCGATCATGGAGGGCTTCTACATCAACACCATAGCCTCTCCGATGATGTGTGTGTAGTTTACCACAGACCTTCGGGTCCATAGTTATTAGCTAGATGGCTTCTTCTCTCTCTTTGGATCTCAATACAAAGTTCTCCTCGACCTTCTTGGAGATCTATTCGATGTAATACCTTTTTGCGGTGTGTTTGTCGTGATCTAATGAATTGTGGGTTTATGATCAAGATTATCTATGAACAATATTTGATTCTTCTCTGAATTCTTATATGCATGATTTAATATCTTTGCAAAGCTCTTCGAATTATTGGTTTAGTTTGGCCTGCTTGATTGATCTTTCTTGCAAAGGGAGAAGTGCTTAGCTTTGGGTTCAATCTTGCGGTGTCCTTTACCAGTGACAGCTGGGGCAGCAAGGCACGTATTGTATTATTGCCATCGAGGATAAAAAGATGGGGTTTATATCATATTGCTTGAGTTTATCCCTCTACATCATGTCATCTTGCCTAATGCGTTACTCTGTTCTTATGAACTTAATACTCTAGATGCATGCTGGATAGCGGTTGATGTGTGGAGTAATAGTAGTAGATGCAGAATCGTTTCAGTCTACTTGACACGGACGTGATGCCTATGTTCATGATCATGCTTAGATATTCTCATAACTATGCGCTTTTCTATCAATTGCTCAGCAGTAATTTGTTCACCCACCGTAATATATGATATCTTGAGAGAAGCCACTAGTGAAACCTATGGCCCCCGGGTCTATTTTACATCATATTAGTTTATCATCAACTTGCTATTTCTATCGCCGTTTATTTTGCAATCTTTACTTTCCAATCTATACAACAAAAACACCAAAAATATTTATCTTATTATATTTATCAGATCTCACTTTTGCAAGTGGCCGTGAAGGGATTCACAACCCCTTTATCGCGTTGGTTGCAAGGTTCTTGATTGTTTGTGCAGGTACTAGGCGATTTGCGTGTAGTCTCCTACTGGATTGATACCTTGGTTCTCAAAAACTGAGGGAAATACTTACGCTACTTTGCTGCATCACCCTTTCCTCTTCAAGGGAAAACCAACCCATGCTCAAGGGGTAGCAAGCCCCAATATATATACTCCCTCCATGTATGTTGGGTCTCGTACTTAAAGCCGAAGTCAAAATTTGGCACAACAAGCGATGGTGACCAGTCTACCTCCGTCCTAGTTTATTGGTCCCCATCGTAATCTATGCCAAAATTTGACCATAAATTTGACTAACAAAATGTTCAAGCATGTCACCAAAATTATGTCATTGAAAATTATGTTTAAATACGAATCCAATGATATAATTTTTGTTGACATGCACTAACATTTTGCTAGTTAAATCTTTGGTCAAAATTTAGCACAAATTACAAAATGGACTAATAAACCAGGACGTAGGTAGTAAACCAGGATGAAGATAGTGATACTACATAGAATTAATGCCAAATAAGAGCAAGGGATCACACATGTCATTTACGACTGGAATAAAAATGCCATACACTAACACATTAAGGCCACGAGGCGATGCAGTGCTGGTTACAGGAGGCAAGGAGAAATATGCATCCATCGACGACCTCCTCCTCCTCGACTCAGGGCGCCGACCCATCGAACGGTGGCAAAGTAGCAGCAGCTTTTGTGGCCAGGTCAACGTGCTTCCAAACAATGGCATCCAAAGATTCCAGCCGATGGAAGAAGGCCAACGTCTTTCTGTCCTCGCTGGCCTTGTAGTGCCTATGTAGATGATTTCCTCGTAGACATGCATGTGCAGGTCGACAGTTTCTTGCATGGCCAGGTGCTGCGCGGCGAGCACGACCTCGAGGTGCAAATTCTTTGTCGTGACCTCCGGCAGCTGCAGGGCCATCAGTGTTTCAAAGAGTTCGTCACCTTGGAGGCCGACGAGGGTGGCAGGCAACAAGGAGCCTGGGCGCGCGGGCTGGAGGAGTACGACAAGGTCGTCCACGCGCTTCTTCACGGCGGTGAACTTTTGGATGGAGCGGACGATCAGCTCACCCATGCGAGAGGCGAAGCCGGCGTCAATGAGAGCTATGACGCCGGCAGTCGCCAGCACCGTCTGGAAATGCTGCGCGGTGCGGGGCCGCAGGCCGGCGTCTTGGATGATCTGGAACAGCCAACTGCCGCTCGTGTCCATCGACGCCATGGGTGCTTGTGGCTTTTGGTCACTTGGTCTTGGTCTTGGATTGGAGTGAGCAGTGTTGCGCAAAGACTAGGAGTAGATGGATTGGAGTGGTGGGGCGCCTTTTTATGAGAGTCCAAACTGCATTGCATTCACATCGTGCTGGCTCCATTATGCTTCTCCAATTATTTCCCTCTGCATGCTAATTGAATGAGGAGGCATCATTGAACGTTAGATGTTTCGGGAATCGCTACCCTCTCCCTCTTTGGAATTCAAGCCGTATCAAGAGACTAGCCAGTAGTAGTACTCAATATTGTGCGTCGTGACCAAGGCGGAGAGGAAAACGAGAGAACTTAATATTTACTCCCTCCATTCCTAAATATTTACGGCGTAGATTCACTCATTTTGCTCCGTATGTAGTCACTTGTTGAAATCTCTAGAAAGACAAATATTTAGGGACGGAGGGAGTATTTGCTAATTAATACCATTGCATTCAATGAACTGACCGCTGCATGCCGTGCTAGGTACGTCTCAAGGCATTAAAAACATACACGGCCCACGTGTCTTATTGGTTGATTCCTATTCATGTCTAGAAACAAGAAACGTGGTCGGGTTTGTTTTGGGATTATTTGATTTTTGTAAGATGACTATAACTAGCAATGGCCACAATAACCATAAGATCTGCATCCGACGGTGGCACCTATTGGACGCAAACAACAATAGAAAAGAATTGCCATAAAACTGCCACACTATGCCCCACCCCTACACATAAGACTGCCACGCGAGCGTTCGCAACTGCCACGTTCGGGTTGCGCTTGGCTCTTCGCCTCTTCGAGAAGTCGAACAATGATGTTACTACTCTTACAGTACCGAATCAACTGCTGCATGTCCGTCCACCGCGTGGGTGAGGGAGAGCTTGTTGTAGTAAGCAAAAGCTTCTCCTCATCTGCGAGCCACCACGCGCATGGGCGAGGGAGATGGCGTACTAGTAATCAAGCTTCTCCTTGTTGTATGAGTTGACGCGACACATCATAGCACGGGATCCACATGCTTGCCTCTAAACTTGGCTAAAAGACCCGCAGTGTACAATATTTGCTGCAACCTCTAACATTTAGCCCACCACAAATTAAAATATATATTCCTCTCTTGACCAGATCAGCGTGCAAACTACAATCACCAGGATGACATGTAGGGCGAGAAGATTATTTTAATAAAAAATGCTTCGAGACGGCCTCATAGCATGGAGCCGACTCCAACGATTTTAATCTTAGAGGCATGGTACACACTATCCTATACTATGTTACTACTACCTCGCCCACACATGAAACTATCACACGAGCGTTCGGGTTGCGCTTGGCTCTTCACCTCTTCGGGAAGTCGAACAATGATGGTACTACTACAATGGAGTACTACTAGTATGCTTTTGGCCACTGACACCGAATGAACTACTGCATGTCCACAGCGTGCGGGAGGGAGAGCGTGTAGCGAAAGCTTCTCCTAGTCCTGCGAGCCACCACGCTCATGGGCGAGGGAGATGGCGTTGTAATCAAGCTTCTCCTTGTACGAGTTGACGCGACACATCAAAGCAGTGCACTCAATATATTTCAATAATTTGCATTTACCGATGCATTAACTACAACACATGCATGCATGCTGTGACTTTCCTTTTGATACTTGCATGTGTTGATTTCATGCACCTTCAAGTAGTATCAATATGTGATGGTAAAACTTTCTAATGCCCCGACCCTAAAGCAAGAGATGGTGGTGCACGAGGAGGGCGAGATCATGCCGACGGAACAAGACCCGGTGATGGAGGTCTCTATGGACCTCACCTGGCTCCACTACCCCTTGTGCCTCTGCCTCTTGAAGCCTCCAGTGTACGAGGTTCGAATACACCTCGTCCGTTCAGCTAATCGAGCAAGTTATATGTCTCCAATGTATCTATAATTTTTGATTGTTCCATGCTATTATATTATCTGTTTTGGATGTTTTATATGCATTAATATGCTATTTTATATTATTTTTGGGACTAACCTATTACCCTAGAGCCCAGTGGCAGTTTCTGTTTTTTCCTTGTTTTTGGCTTTTTCAGAAAGGAATATCAAATGGAGTCAAAACAGAATAAAACTTTCACGATGATTTTTCTTGGACCATAAGACACCCACGTAGCTTGCAGAGGGGTCCAGAAAAGTCACGAGGAGCACATAAGCCCTCAGGGCGCGCCCCTGGCTTGTGGCCCCCTCGGGAGTCCGCCAACCCTAATTCTTGCTCTATAAATTCCAAAATATTCCCAAACCACCAGAAGCGTCCACCAAAAAACTTTTACGCCACCGCAAGCCTCTGTTCCTGTGAGATCCCATCTTGGGGCCTTTTCCGGTGATCTGCCGGAGGGGCATTCGATCATGGAGGGCCTCTACATCAACCTTGTTGCCCTTCCGATGAAGCGTGAGTAGTTTACCGCAGACCTATGGGTCCATAGCTAGTAGCTAGATGGCTTCTTCTCTCTCTTTGATCTTCAATACAATGTTCTCCTCGATGTTCTCGGAGTTCTATCCGATGTAATACTTTTTTGCGGTGTGTTTGTTGTGGTCCGATGAATTATGGGTTTATGATTAGATTATCTATGGATATTATTTGAGTCTTCTCTGAACTCTTTGATGCATGATTAAGATATCTTTGTATTTCTCTTCGAACTATCGATTTGGTTTGGCCAACTAGATTGGTTTTACTTGCAATGGGAGAGGTGCTTAGTTTTGGGTTCAATCTTATGGTGTCCTCACCCAGTGACATAGTAGGGGTAGCGAGGCACATATTGTATTGTTGCCATCCAAGATAAAAAGACAGGGTTTACATAATATTGCTTGAGTTTATCCCTCTACATCATGTCATCTTGCTTAAGGCGTTACTCCGTTCTTATGAACTTAATACTCTAGATGCATGCTGGATAGCGGTCGATGTGTGGAGTAATAGTAGTAGATACAGGCAGGAGTAGGTCTACTTGTCATGGATGTGATGCCTATATTCATGATCATTGCCTTAGATATCGTCATAACTTTGTGCTTTTCTATCAATTTCTCAACAGTAATTTGTTTACCCACCGTATGCTTTCTTCAAGAGAGAAGCCTCTAGTGAAACCTATGGCCCCATGGTCTATTTTCCATCATATATTTTCAGATCTATAAACCAAAAAACCCAAAAATACCTTACTGCAATTTATTTACTTTTATTTTGTTTTACGTTTTAGTAATCTTTTATATCCATCTCTATCAGATCTCATCCTTGCAAGTGACCGTGAAGGGATTGACAACCCCTTTATCGCGTTGGGTGCAAGTGTTTGATTGTTTGTGCAGGTGCATAGATTGGAGACTTGCTTGTTCCCCCTACTGGATTGATACCTTGGTTCTGAAACTGAGGGAAATACTTATCTCTACTTTTCTGCATCACCCTTTCGTCTTCAAGGGAAAAACCAACACAAGCTCAAGAAGTAGCAGGAATAATTTCTGGCGCCGTTGCGGGAAGGTTCTACATCAAGCCTACCAAGTACCCATCATAAGCTCTCATCTCTTGCATTACATTATTTGCCATTTGCCTCTCATTTTCCTCTCCCCCACTTCTAAAACATTTTCAGAAAAACATAAAAATATTTGCCTTTTTATTCGCCCTTTTTCCGCTCGATCTTTTGTTTGCTTGAACTCATCATCATGAGTGACTTTGGAATGGCAGAAACAGATGATGGCCTAACTGCTAAAATTGGACGACTGGCAATCTGGATGCTAAAACTTTTGTTTTGCGGCAAGGGAATTTTATGGGAAAATAGCATATCCAGGAATTTTTCAATTGCGTAGGCAATCTGCCTTTTGATGATACTCCTATACTTAAAAGAACTAAAACTTATGCGGAGGCTATTTCAACACTAGTTCTGAAATTTGAAAGTAGATTTATCCATACTCACCCTACCTTGCAAAGATTTTTTTATGAGTTGCCCGCTATAAAAGATCCTAAGGCTAAAAGGGTAGCTACCCTTGTTCTTATGAATGAATTTGATCATATAGTATGAGAAGCTAGGGAAATTTCTGATTTCTATGATATGAGCCATGAGAAACCGGTGATAGATAAGATCCTCTTTAATAGTGACTATACATTGAGACATTTGTTTGGAAATAATCAAATTTTTGATGAGAATCTTGAAAAGAAAATCCCCGTTTTAGGTATGTTACAACAAGTTTTCAGTGATGTTAATAAACAATATTCTTGGATTGTGGCTGGAAATCAAAAGGGATACATATATGGGCAGCTTGATGATGCCAAGATTTCTATGGATAATGTGTTTCAAGTTATCTTTGCAAAACCTCCTGACGAAAACACATCTATGAAATATTTTGCCAAAGATGACAACACCTAGATCTGTTGCAATATGCCTAGCCAGGGGCGTTAAACAATAGCGCTTGTTGGGAGGCAATGTCGGTGTCAAAACCAGCGGATCTCGGGTAGGGGGTCCCGGACTGTGTGTTTGAGAATCGAAGGTAACAGGAGGCAGGGGACACGATGTTTACCCAGGTTCGGGCCCTCTTAATGGAGGTAACACCCTACTTCCTTCTTGATTGACTTTGATGAGTATAGGGGTTACACGAGTTGATCTACCTCAAGATCGTAATGGATAGACCCTAGATGTCTAGCCTATATGATTATGATTGCCCTACAGACTAAATCCTCCGGTTTATATAGACACCGAAAGGGGCTAGGGTTGTACAAGGTTGGTTTATAGAAGAAGGAAACTACACATCCTGACGTCCAACTTGCCATCCATGCAAAGGAGAGTCCCATCCGGACACGGGGGAAGGTCCTTGATCTTGTATCTTCACGACCCATCAATCCGGCCCATATCACATAGCCCGGACGCCCGAGGACCCCCTAGTCCAGGACTCCCTCATTAGCCCCCGAACCAGGCTTCAATGACGATGTGTCCGGCGCGCAGATTGTCTTCGGCATTGCAAGGCGGGTTCCTCCTCCGAATACTCCAAAGCAATTTGAACAAAAGAACTATATTCGACGCAATATCTGGCTTTTATATCTTCAATTCTATTAGGTGGGCCCTCCATGATACTCCGGACAGCTTTGGCTTCACATTAAATATCATATCCTTCGATTTCTATGCTACCATCGCCTCGGCTTCCACGTGTCAGACGAATACGAAGGGTCCATGTGTTTTTACAAATAACACCCTGACAATGTAGGGAAGGTGTCTATTTAAGGTGATTGGATCTCAGATACCGTTCCAAACCAGGCGAAAATCCTTAGAGCTGGCCACAGAGAACCACGCAAACATGGCTGGCGCTCCCAGTTCTTCCTCGCGCCCTCACGGCCCTCAAAAAGGTGATTGGGAGAGCTGCTCGGTCTCCCACGCCCAGCTGACCAAGCTCCAGACACAAGGATATCTTCCTCCTGCGGATCTGGTTCCCGTTCGGGCAGGATTAACTTCCATAAATGGTGAAGCCCTGGCGGAAAATGTCGCTAATCCTACTGAAGGGGAGAGAGTGTGCTTCGTTTCCTTCCTACTAAGAGGCGTTGGATTTCCAATCCACCCTTTCCTTCGAGGTCTCCTGGAGTAGTACGACCTCCAGCTGCACAATCTCATGCCAGGCGCCATTCTGCACATCGCGGGCTTTGTTGCTCTTTGTGAGCTGTTCCTAAGCTGCGAGGCCCATTTTGAGTTATGGAGAAAACTTTTCTGCCTCATCCCCCGCTCCCAAAAGGGATCAATATTCAAGGTGGGCGGTGCCGAAGTATGGCGTATAGCCGAGACAGGATACCTGTCCGGCACTCCGAAGAAGGTATCCGTAGAGTGGCCCTCAGAGTGATTTTATATTGAAGACGTTGATCTCCCAGACCCAATCCGACGGGGCCTACCTGAATTTTCCAACGCTCCGTTAAAGAAGCGCCACAACTGGCACCCTCGGAGCCTAGAAGAGGAAGATAGTCCGGAGATTAAGAAGTTGATGAGCAAGATAAAGATACTCGTCCAATCCGGACTATCTATAATCGAGGTAATGGAGATTTCAATAACGCGAGGCGTTCAACCACTTCAATCCAGAGGACTCCCCATGTGGCACTACAATGGGGAAGATGACGCATCACGCTGCGGGCGCAAGGGTCCGGATAACTTTGCCGCCTTGGCTGCCATGTTGGCTGATCTTTATAAAGGGGAGAAAGAAGATTTTACTTGCCTTAAGTGCCGAGAGGGCCTTTCCATGTACAACCCTCCTAGCTGGGTGAGTTTTTCGCTCTGTAACCTTACTCAATCCTCTTCCCGAGTCACACCTAGTTGAAATTAATCCGACTGTTTTAATAGGAATGGAGAAAGGTTGTCACGGGGATCTATAGCCCCGCTCCGCAGCCGGAGGACCATATTCAAGACCTGGATCCCGGGTTTGAAGAGGATCCGGATATATTTATAGGGCTCAAGGAGGGGGTCTTTTATCAGGCGAGCTACAGCGGCACAGAAGTGGCCATCACAGCTGATTATCCTGGCCTTCTCCCCTCCTCCCACGTAAGTGCTCAGGAGACATCTTTTCAACAAGAGCCTTCCTGTTGCGCCTCACCCACCGCACTATCTCATGCTCCAAAGGGGCGGCGCTCATCACACCAAACCACATCAAAGGCGCTCTCCAAGAAGGCAACGCTCGCGCAGGGCGAGTCTTTGAAAAGAAAGGCGGGCAGTGATACCATCGAGCCTCCTCGTTCACCGAAGAGGTATAAGTTTCAACCTGCACTTGGCAAATAGGCCGGATTGCAATGTGCTCCGCTGTGTTATATTCCAGGAAGAGCGTACACCGAGCCGTATCCGGGGATCTCGCCGGCCATGCATCGGTCAATCCGGCCCCGGACCCTGCCACTAGTACCAGGGTTGGTACGGGTGCCATGCCGGATCGTCACCCCCACGAGGATTCGGATAATGTATCCGTCACCAATTCTGAAGTAGAGAGCGCGATGGTCCATCGGCGGTGAAAAGAAGCCATGCGCGATCCGAGCATCACCGAAGAGGCGTTCAATGCCCTCAGCTATGTGGATGCATACATCCGGGCTGCTCGAGATGGACTTGCCCGTGCTACACATCAGCTTTCAAAGGATATGCAGGTAATGCTTTGTGTAGATTAAATAATCCTGTGCACTAGTAGCCCCTGAGACTTGAAGCAGTTGGCACAACTGATTTGAGGATCATTGTATAATTAGGTACTCACGGAGAAGAACAACATGCTGTCTTAGGAGCTTGAAAAGTGTCAGAGCCAGCTAACTGTTGTCACCGCCGAACTGGAGAAATCCAAGAAGGCACCGACTGGTAATGTCAACTACTGTCTGGAAAATACAATTCTATGCCCAGTGTGTTTTAACATAAGCACTGTTGCATTTACAGCGGAAGAATCATCGGATCAGCTGGAAGAGAAACTAAGGGCAGCGCAGGCAGATAAATATCATGCCGAAAGGCAAGAAGCCGCTGGTCAACATATACTGACACGGACCAGGGATGAGAAGAACAAGCTTCAGGATGCCAACACCAAGCAAGCCGAAGAGCTGAAGGACATACGAGCGCAACTGGCGGATGCCTAGAAAGAGAACAGAAAGCTAAAAGGCGGCATATTCAGTATGCTTTTTAACCTCACTTCCGTATAGTCCCCAAATGGGAAGTTTAATAAGTTTGTTTTTGTAGGTGTGCTGACTGCGCAGCTCGAAGGAGAGGTGTCCGGATTTCAAGGTGATCTGCTACAAGAGCTGTCCAAAGTGCATGAGCGAGCCCGGAAGGCAATGCGGAACATTGCTAAGGCTTTATGGCCAGCCGATTCTCCTCCAGGAAGTATGGAGGAACTCGTGAATTTATTCAAGAGAGCTCGTCGGCTCTTTGGGCTATGGAAGATATCAGCATGCCAAGAAGGCGCACGAGAGGCCTGGCCCATGGTGAAAACGCGGTACACCGGACTTGATCCGAATCATATGGCCCGGGTCGGGCCTCGGGGACCAGATGGACAGGAGATTCCTGTTAGTTTGGTGTATGACCAAGTAAAGATAGACGCCAAGTTTTCACAATAGGATTGTAAACTAGACAACCTATTAGACGGTCTAGAGGAGGAAGAAGTTTTCGAGTCCAAGTAGTAATGTACTTTTATCGGCAAACGTATCTCCAGCCGAATTATAAAACGATTGTCATGGCAGACCTTCTGCTTTAACCTCCGAAACCCAAGGTTTGGAGTGTTTCCGAATACTATACCGGTGGTAAACACCGAAGTATGTTCGGAAACCAGGCAGTCCGGTCATAGTTACTTGAACAGACAAGTTATATTCGGGGAGTTATGTTATATTACATTTGATCGTAAGAAACATCTTCCAGAGAGAATAGTTCCGTTAAGGGTTCCTCTCCTTGGGCCAGCATGCATTGTTGTGCATGCCTAAGCTGTGATGCTAAAAATCATAGTACACATTATATTTTGGGGGCTTGTATCACAATGAGCGCAGTTCATCTTGTCCGCCGACCTATTATTACCTTAAGAACGCTAGCTTTCGGCTTCACCCATCTGAGGTACACGTCCAGATAACCCGGCTGTAACAATCGCGGAGGTGCTCCCTTTATGCCATAGCCGAACAAGCGGGAACGTAGGGCATAAGCACACGAGCCAGGCAACCTAGCTTGGCAAAAACTTAAGTCATAAAGGTGCATATAATGGCGAAGAAAAGATTTATATGAGAAGACGACACATATATACGGCGAGCTTGATGCTCGAAAAAGAATAATAATAAGCTTCTGTGAAAAGAAGCCTCCAAGTATTGTGGGGTATGTACATTTAAGGATGTATGCCCCTTAAGCGGTTTATCCAAACACGAGATGGAAGTCGTATAAAAAACGAGGAAAAGGGAAAAAGTGAAAAGTAGAAAAGAAGGAACGAGAAAAAGGTATATGTGCGGACTTATGCGTAGAATCTTCGGAGCTGGGCGGTGTTCCATGGGTTTGGCTCCAAGCGATCATCCGAGGAATTGTAAAGGCGATAGGCTCCTCCAGTGAGAACTTCATCTATAATGAAGGGACCCTCCCATTTGGGCTTGAGCTTGTCCTTTTTCTTCTCTGGTAGGCGTAGAACGAGTTCCCCGACATTATAAGTCTTTGCCCGCACTTCTCTGATTTGATACCGCCTAGCCTGCTGTTGGTAGAATGCGGAACGGGCCTTCGCGACGTCACGCTCCTCGTCCAGGCCATCCAGATCGTCCTGCCAATCGAGCTCGACTTCTCTCTCTTCATACATGCGCACTCGAGGTGAGTCATGAATAATGTCGCAAGGCAAGACCGCCTCCGCGCCGTACACCATGAAGAAAGGTGTATATCCGGTCGTGCGATTGGGCGTGGTCCGCAGCCCCTAGAGTACGGAATCGAGTTCCTCAACCCAGTGCTTGTCTGATTCTTGCAGGGATTGCACTAGTCTGGGTTTGATACCGCTCATTATCAGGCCGTTAGCCCGTTCGACCCGACCGTTTGTCTGAGGGTGATATACGGAGGCGTAATCGAGCTTGATGCCCAAATTGGCGCACCAAGTTTTCACCTCGTCGGCCGTAAAGTTAGAGCCGTTGTCAGTAATAATGCTGTGCGGGACACCATAATGGTGTACGACACCGGATATAAAGTCTATCACTGGTCCAGCTTTAGCCATTTTGACTGGTTTGGCTTCTATCCACTTAGTGAACTTGTCGACCATAACCAGCAAATATTTCTTCTTATGGCTTCCCCCTTTAAGGGGTCCGACCATGTCCAGCCCCCAGACCGCAAAAGGCCAAGTAATGGGGATGGTTCGTAGGGCAGTGGGCGGCATATGGCTTTGATTGGCAAAAAGCTGACATCCAACGCAGCGTTGTACGAGGTCCTATGCATCTGCTCGGGCCCTGGGCCAAAAGAAACCCGTGCAGAAGGCCTTGCTTACAAGGGCCCGAGCTGCGGCGTGATGGCCACCAAGACCAGCGTGTATTTCAGCCAAGAGCTGCCGTCCGTCATCTTCAGAGATGCATCTTTGAAGGACTCCGGTAGTACTTTTCTTGTATAGTTCTCCTTCATGAACTTTGTAGGCTTTCGAGCGTCGAACAATACGATGGGCCTCAGTCTGATCGTTAGGGAGCTCCTTCCTGGTGAGGTAGGCAAGGAGAGGTTTAGTCCACGGGGCAATTACGGCCATGATTTCGTGGGCCGATGGTGTTATTTCGGTGCCCGAGCCCCCGATGATATCAGAGTTGTGTTCGGAATCTGGGGGTATGATCGGCTCCGGACTGGTGTTGCCGCTCTCGTCCTGCCATACCACAGATGGCTTGAAGAGCCTCTCCACAAAGATATTGGGTGGGACGGGGTCGCTCTTAGCGCCCATGCGAGCAAGGATGTCCGTTGCTTGATTACTCTCTCGAGCCACGTGATGAAACTCGAGCCCCTCAAACCGAGTTGATATTTTAAGTACGACGTTGCGGTAAGCCGCCATCTTCGGATCTTTGGCATCGAATTCTCCGTTTATTTCGGATATTGCGAGTTTTGAATCCCCGCGCACCTCGAGGCATTGTATGCCCATAGAGACGACCATCCGAAGATCATGCAATAGGGCCTCATATTCGGCTGCGCTATTAGAGTCTGTATAGAGTATTTGGAGCACATAACAGATTGTGTCCCCTGTGGGGGATGTCAAGACGACACCAACCCCAAGTCCGGCTAGCATTTTAGAACTGTCAAAGTGCATCACCCAGTTGGAATATGTGCCGTACTCTTTAGGGAGTTCGGCCTCTGTCCAGTGGGCGATGAAGTCAGCCAACACCTGAGATTTAATGGCTCAGCATGGCTTATATGTTATTTCAAACGGTAAGAGCTCAATGGCCCATTTGGCAATCCGGCCGATGGCGTCCCAGTTGTTTATGATATCATTAAGTGGTACTTCAGAAGCCACCGTGATCGAACACTCTTGAAAGTAGTGTCGCAGCTTCCGGGATGCCATAAAGACCACATATGCTATCTTTTGATAATGTGGGTATCGGGATTTGCATGGTGTGAGGACCGTCGATACATAGTATACTAGTTTTTGAAGTGGGAATTTATGTCCCTTTTCCTCTCGTTCGATGACGAGCACCGCACTCACCACCTGGTGCGTTGCAGATATGTATAGTAACATGGGTTCACCGACGTTTGGTGCAGCCAGGATTGGGTTGCTTGCTAACAAAGCTTTTATTTCTTCCAGTACAGCTGTTGTAGCATCCGTCGATGCAAAGTGGTCGGTGCGTCGGAGCAGGCGATACAATGGCAATGCCTTTTCTCCTAATCTGGAGATAAAGCGGCTCAAAGCTGCCACACACCCAGCTAGTTTTTGGACCTGCTTGAGGTCTATTGGTGTAGCCAACTGTGATAGGGCTCGGATTTTGGCTGGGTTTGCTTTGATTCCTCTATTGGAAACAATGAACCCAAGCAGTTTTCCGGCGGGAACGCCGAAAATGCACTTTTTTGGATTGAGCCGTATGTCATATCTTTGGAGGTTGTCGAATGTAAGGCGTAAGTCGTCCACCAATGACTCGACATGCTTAGTTTTGATGACTACATCATCTACATATGCCTCAACTATCTTGCCAATTTGCTTTTCTAGGCACATGTGAATCATGCGTTGGTACGTGGCGCCGGCGTTTTTGAGCCTGAAAGGCATGGTGTTGAAGCAGAATGGCCCGTACAGGGTGATGAATGCCGTTGCGGCTTGGTCGGATTCCTTCATTTTGATTTGATGGTATCCGGAGTATGCGTCGAGGAAGCACAGTGAGTCGTGTCCTGCAGTTGCATCAATAATCTGGTCGATGCGAGGTAGTGGGAAGGGATCCTTAGGGAAGGCTTTATTAAGGTCCTTGAAGTCGACACACAGGCGCCATGATTTATCCTTCTTCGGCACCATGACCAGGTTTGCTAGCCAGTCCAGATGTTTGATCTCTCTGATAAACCCGGCTTCGAGTAGCTTGGCTAGCTCCTCACCCATAGCCTATCGTTTGGGTTCGGAAAATGGCCGCATCGTTTGCTTGACTGGTTTGTATCCCTTCAGTATATTGAGGCTATGTTCGGCCAGCGCGCGTGGGATCCCTGGCATATCCGAAGGGTGCCAAGCAAAGATGTCCCAATTATCACGCAAGAACACGCGCAATGCAGCGTCGACCGTCGGATCTAGCTGTGGCCAAATGGAGGCTGTCTTCTTGGGGTCCATCGGGTGAACTTGAAATTTGACTATCTCGTCTGTTGGCTTGAAAGAAGTGGATTTAGGCCTTTTATCAAGAATTACGTTGTCTCTATCCACTATGGAACGCAGAGCGGTGAGCTCCTCGGCCGTCAGGGCTTCGGACAGTGCCTCAGGGCCAGGGATGCGGTTTTGTTTTCGGCGCGGAGTGCTATGTCCGGATCACTGGCGATAGTGATAACACCGTTGGGACCGGGCATTTTGAGCTTCATGTACCCGTAATGAGGTATGGCTTGAAAGCATGTGAATGCATCTCGCCCTAACATGGCATGATATCCGCTGTTGAAAGGTGCCACCTGGAAGATTAATTCTTCAGACCTGTAGTTCTCAGGCTTGCCGAATACCACATCAAATTTTATTTTTCCCGAACACTGTGCTTCTAGGCTGGGGATGATACCTCGAAAGGTTGTACTGCTCTGCTCGATGCGGCTCTTGTCTATTTGCATTTTATCGAGAGTGTCCTCATAGATGAGGTTCAGTCCGCTGCCGCCGTCCATGAGCACTTTAGTGAGGCGAAAGCCGTCTACAATTGGGTTTAGAACCAAAGTGGCCGGTGCTCGGACTGATTGGGCCCTTGGCTCGTCATTGGCGTTGAAGGTTATCACCATATCGTTCCAAGGATTTATTGCGGCTACATGATTGACTTCGGCGAGGTCGCGGGGCGCCCTTTTACGCCGATTGTTTGAAGAAAAGGTCTCGAAGACCGTAAACACATCGAGGTCATTATCCTTGAGGGAGTACCTCGCCGGGGTAGTGTTGGTGAGGATAGCCTCACCGTTTTTAGCCACCTGTCGGAGTATCCAACATGCCCGGAGGCTATTAGTTGGTTCGGAATTTGGCATCGCGTGTATCTGACAGGGCTTGTCGAGCCATTCATCAAGGACAGTTCTGTGTCTCGGTAAGGGCTTAATTTTCCTTTCTGTGAAGTAATGATCAGGTGCCCCGTAAGGGTGCATCCTTTTTGCTCGGCCGGTGGCTGGCTTAAAGGCCGGCAGTTCCCACCGAGCTGTCTGGGCTTTCCAAGCATTTTCCATTACGCAATACTTCTGTACTATGTGTGCCAAATCTGCAAAGTGCAGTATGCGGCGCCGATTAAGGGCATTGAGGATCCCCTCGTCCGTACAGTTGCAGCAAAGACTGATACCGCATCATCGTCGCAGCAATCTTTGATCTTGTTTTTAACAAGTGGGAATCTAGCCCAAAAGTGGTGGACTATTTCCTGAGGTTGCTGTCGTATGTACATTAAGTCACATATGTCCGGGGACCGGAATTGCTTGGAGAGTATTGATTGTGGTGGGCGGGTGGGCTTAAATTCGAGCCCTGACCCGCCGCAGAATCTGGATTTTGAAAAATTTCTAAGGTCGTTGGCCCAGGATCCGGAGTGTCCTGGGGGTTCTTAGGTTCGACGCCCGATACCATGCTCGGAGGACAGATGATCTCTTCTCGAAGATGAGTGTCCGGCTCGTGGGGCTCGGAGATCCGAACATAGCTTGCTTTTAGCATAGGAGGAGCATTATCCTCAACTTGCTCTTCCACGACAGTCACCAGGTGGGTGACCGGTGGGGACCTGATTTCCCTCTAATCGGGTTTAAGCCCAATCAGATCGTAATCTGTTGCGACCCCCAGGGCGGCGATGCGATCTAGCAATTCGTTTAAAGATGAGATATCTGCCGGATCCATCTTATCGACGCTTTCAGGGTTGACGCGGAGATGATTTTTGGCAATCCGGGGGACCGCCTTGGGCTTAATGGCCGGGTGGGCGCCTATGGTGAAATTGCCGATCTGGTGGATCTGCCCAGGAACTAGGGCCCTTCCAGAGGTGATTTTGTCATTGATGACAAGGCGAGCCATCGATCCTTCTATCGACAACACGGAGGAACTCTCAATGAAAGCACCAATGTCGGTGTCAAAACCGGCGGATCTCGGGTAGGGGTCCCGGACTGTGCGTCTGAGAATCGAAGGCAACAGGAGGCAGGGGACACGATGTTTACCTAGGTTCGGGCCCTCTTAATGGAGGTAATACCCTACTTCTCGCTTGATTGACTTTGATGAGTATAGGGGTTACAAGAGTTGATCTACCTCAAGATCATAATGGCTAAACCCTAGATGTCTAGCCTGTATGATTATGATTGCCCTACAGACTAAACCCTCCGGTTTATATAGACACTGAAAGGGGCTAGGGTTGTACAAGGTCGGTTTACAGAAGAAGGAAACTACACATCCGACGTCCAACTTGCCATCCACGCAAAGGAGAGTTCCATCCGGACACGGGGGAAGGTCCTCGATCTTGTATCTTCACGACCCATCAATCCGGCCCATATCACATAGCCCGGACGCCCGGGGACCCCCTAGTCCAGGACTCCCTCAGGCAACCCAATTTTATTTTTGTTTTTACTTTTTTGCTCCTGTTTTCTGATAAATTTATCATCTAGCCTCTGGTTAGATGTGTTTTCATGTTTTAAATTAGTGTTTGTGCCAAGTAAGACTTTTGGGATGATTTGGAAGATAGTTGATTTGATTTTGCCGAAAAACAGAAACTTTTGTGTACAGTAGCAGAATTTTGATAATTCACAGGAACGTGATCTGGTTCTGAATTTTTTACCCAAGATTGATATACAAATTGCATAAGTATTCCTAATTTTTCAGAATTTTTGGAGTTACAGAAGTATATGAAGTTTTCAGATTGCTATAGACTGTTCTGTTTTAGACAGATTCTGTTTTCTTTGTGTTGTTTGCTTATTTTGATGAATCTATGGGTAGTATCGGGGGGTATGAGCCATGGAGAAGTTGGAATACAGTAGATATTACACCATTATAAATTTAGAATGAGTTAACAACAACACCTAAGTGGTGATTTGTTTTTCTTACACTAATGGATCTTATGAGTTTTCTATTGAGTTTTGTGTTGTGAAGTTTTCAAGTTTTGGGTAAAGATTTGATGGACAATGGAATAAGGAGTGGCAAGAGCCTAAGCTTGGATGCCCAAGGCACCCCAAGGTAATATCCAAGGACAAACAAACATCCAAGCTTGGGGATGCCCCGAATGGCATCCCCTCTTTCATCTTCAATCCATCGGTAAATTTACTTGAGGCTATATTTTTGTTCACCACATGATATGTGTTTTTCTTGGAGTGTCTTGTATGATATGAGTCTTTGCTTTTTAGTTTGCCACAATCATCCTTTCTGTACACACCTTTTGAGAGGGACACGCATTAATCATGAATTTATTAGAATACTCTATTTGTTTCACTTATATCTTTTGAGCTAGGCAGTTTGCTCTAGTGCTTCACTTATATCTTTTTAGAGCATGGCGGTGGCTTTATTTTATAGAAATTGATGAACTCTCATGCTTAACTTATATTATTTTGAGAGTCTTAAGCAGTGTGTTAATTTTTAGGTTATGAATTTAGTCCTAACATGATGGGCATCCAAGAGGGATATAATAAAAACTTTCATATAAAGAGCATTGAATATATGAGAATTTTGATTCCTTGCATTTGTTTTGAGATATAAAGATGGTGATATTAGAGTCATGCTAGTGAGTAATTGTGGATTGGTAGAAATACTTGTGTTAAAGTTTGTGATTCCCGTAGCATGCACATATGGTGAACTGTTATGTGATGAAGTCGGAGCATGATATATTTTTTGATTGCCATCCTTTATGTGGAGGTTGGGGTCGCGCGATGGTTAACTCCTACCAACACTTCCCATAGGAGCATGCTTATTAGTACTTTGTTTAAATGGCTAATAGACTTCTGCAAATAAGTATGTGAGTTCTTTATGACTAATGTTGAGTCCATGGATTATACACACTCTCACCCTTCCACCATTGCTAGCCTCTCTAGTACCGCGCAACTTTCGCCGGTGCATTAAACCCACCATATATCCTTCCTCAAAATAGCCACCATACATACCTATTATGGCATTTCCATAGCCATTCTGAGATATATATTTCCATGCAACTTCCACCGTTCCGTTTATTATGACACACATCATCATTGTCATATTGTTCTCATATGCATGAGGCATTAATATAGAGTCATATATTTGTTCTAGAATCGAGTTGCAATTCTTGAGTTGTAAGTAAATAAAAGTGTGATGATCATCATTATTAGAGCATTGTCCCATGTGAGGAAAGGATGATGGAAGCTATGATTCCCTCACAAGTTGGGATGAGTCTCCGAACTTTACAAATAAAATAAAAGAGGCCAAAGAAGCCCAAATAAAAAAAGAGGCCAAAGTAGCCCAAAAAAAGAAAAAAAATGAGAGAAAAAGATAGAAGGGACAATGTCATTATCCTTTTTCCACACTTGTGCTTCAAAGTAGCACCATAATCTTCATGATAGAGAGTCTCCTATTTTGACACTTCCATATACTAGTGGGAATTTTTCATTATATAACTTGGTTTGTATATTCCAATGATGGGCTTCTTCAAATTTCCCTAGGTCTTCATGAGAAAGCAAGTTGGATGCACACCCACTTAGTTTGTTTTTGAGCTTTCATACACTTATAGCTCTAGTGCATCCGTTGCATGGCAATCCCGACTCACTTGCATCGATATCAATTGATGGGCATCTCCATGGCCTATTAGTTTGCCTAGTTGATGTGAGACTTTCTCCTTCTTTTTGTCTTCTCCACAACCACCATATTCTATTCCACCTATAGTGCTATATCCATGGCTCACGCTCATGTATTGTGTGAAAGTTGAAAAAGTTTAAGACATAAAAGTATGAAACAATTGCTTGGCTAATACTGGGGTTGTGCATGATGAAATACTTTGTGTGATGAAGATGGAGCATAGCCATACCATATGATTTTGTAGGGATAACTTTCTTTGGCCATGTTATTTTGAGAAGACATGATTGCTTTATTAGTATGCTTGAAGTATGATTGTTTTTATGTCAATATTAAACTTTTATTTTGAATCTTATGGATCTAAACATTCATGCCATAATAAAGAAGATTACATTGATAAATATGTTAGGTAGCATTCCACATCAAAAAATATGTTTTTATCATTTACATACTCGAGGAAGAGCAAGAATTAAGCTTGGGGATGCTTGATACGTCTCCAACGTATCTATAATTTTTGATTGTTCCATGCTATTATTATATTTGTTTTGGATGTTTTAAATGCATTAATATGCTATTTTATATTATTTTTGGGACTAACCTATTAACCTAGAGCCCAGTGCCAGTTTCTGTTTTTCCTTGTTTTTGGCTTTTTTCAGAAAGGAATATCAAACGGAGTCCGAACGGAATAAACTTTCACGATGATTTTTCTTGGACCAGAAGACACCACGTAGCTTGGAGAGGGGGCCAGAGGAGTCCCGAGGAGCTGACAAGCCCTTAGGGCGAGCCCTAGGGGGGCGCCCCCCTGGCATGTGGCCCCCTCGGGAGTCCCCCAACCCTAATTCTTGCTCTATAAATTCCAAAATATTCCCAAACCACGAGAAGCGTCCTCCAAAAAACTTTTCCGCCGCCGCAAGCCTCTGTTCCTGTGAGATCCCATCTTGGGGCCTTTTCTGGTGATCTGCCGGAGGGGGATTCGATGAGGGAGGGCCTCTACATCAACCTTGTTGCCCTTCCGATGAAGCGTGAGTAGTTTACCACAGACCTACGGGTCCATAGCTGGTAGCTAGATGGCTTCTTCTCGCTCTTTGATCTTCAATACAACGTTCTCCTCGATGTTCTTGGAGTTCTATCTGATGTAATACTTTTTTGCGGTGTGTTTGTTGAGATCCGATGAATTGTGGATTTATGATCAGATTATCTATGAATATTATTTGAGTCTTCTGTGAACTCATTTATGCATGATTAAGATATCTTTGTATTTCTCTTCGAACTATCGATTTGGTTTGGCCAACTAGATTGGTTTTTCTTGCAATGGGAGAGGTGCTTAGTTTTGGGTTCAATCTTGAGGTGTCCTCACCCAGTCACATAGTAGGGGCACCGAGGCACATATTATATTGTTGCCTGATACGTCCATTTTGCATCGTGCTTTTATATCGATATTTATTGCATTATGGGCTGTTATTACACGTTATGTCACAATACTTCTGCCCATTCTCTCTTATTTTACAAGGTTTACATAAAGAGGGAGAATGCCGACAACTGGAATTCGGGGCTGGAAAAGGAGCAAATATTAGAGACCTATTCTGCACAACTCCAAAAGTCCTGAAACTCCACAGAAGTTATTTTTGGAAATAATAAAAAATACTGGACGAAGAAAATACCAGAGGGGGGCCACACCCTGGCCACGAGGGTGGGGGGCGTGCCCCCTGGCTCGTGGGCCCCCTGGTGGCCCTCCGGTGCCCATCTTCTGCTATATGAAGTCTTTCGTCCAAGGAAAAACCAGAAGCAAGCTTTCGGGAGGAAACTCCGCCGCCACGAGGCGGAACCTTGGCGGAACCAATCTCGGGCTCTGGCGGAGCTGTTCTGCCGGGGAAACTTCCCTCCGGGAGGGGGAAATCATCGCCATCGTCATCATCAACACTCCTCTCATCGGGAGGGGCCCAATCTCCATCAACATCTTCACCAGCACCATCTCCTCTCAAACCCTAGTTCATCTCTTGTATCCAATCTTTGTCCCAAAGCCTCAGATTGGTACCTGTGGGTTGCTAGTAGTGTTGATTACTCCTTGTAGTTGATGCTAGTTGGTTTATTTGGTGGAAGATCATATGTTCAGATCCATTATGCATATTAATACTCCTCTGATTATGAACATGAATATGCTTTGTGAGTAGTTACGTTTGTTCTCGAGGACATGGGAGAAGTCTTGCTATTGGTAGTCATGTGAGTTTGGTATTCGTTCGATATTTTGATGAGATGTATGTTGTCTCTCCTCTAGTGGTGTCATGTGAACGTCGACTATATGAAACTTCACCATTATTTGGGCCTAGAGGAAGGCATTGGGAAGTAATAAGTAGATGATGGGTTGCTAGAGTGACAGAAGCTTAAACCCTAGTTTATGCGTTGCTTCGTAAGGGGCTGATTTGGATCCATATGTTTCATGCTATGGTTAGGTTTACCTTAATACTTCTTTTGTAGTTGCGGATGCTTGCAATAGGAGTTAATCATAAGTGGGATGCTTGTCCAAGTAAGGACAGCACCCAAGCACCGGTCCACCCACATATCAAATTATCAAAGTACCGAACGCGAATCATATGAACGTGATGAAAACTAGCTTGACGATAATTCCCATGTGTCCTCGGGAGCACTTTTCTCTATATAAGAGTTTGTCCAGGCTTGTCCTTTGCTACAAAAAGGATTGGGCCACCTTGCTGCACTTTATTTACTTTTTTTACTTGCTGCTCGTTACAAATTACCTTATCACAAAACTATCTGTTACCGATAATTTCAGTGCTTGCAGAGAATACCTTGCTGAAAACCGCTTATCATTTCCTTCTGCTCCTCGTTGGGTTCGACACTCTTACTTATCAAAAGGACTATGATAGATCCCCTATACTTGTGGGTCATCAAGACTCTTTTCTGGCGCCGTTGCCGAGGAGTGAAGCGCCTTTGGTAGGTGGAAATTGGTAAGGAAAAATTTATATAGTGTGCTGAAATTTGCTGTCACTCGTTACTATGGAAAGTAATGCTTTGAGGGGCTTGTTCGGGGTATTTTCACCCCGACCGGTAGAGCAAATAGTTGCTCCTCAACCTACTGAACCTATTTAAAATGTTTACTTTGAAATTCCTTCGGGTATGATAGAGAAACTGCTAGCTAATCCTTTTGCAGGAGATGGAACACTGCATCCCGATTTACACTTAATCTATGTGGATGAAGTTTGTGGATTATTGTAACATCCCAAATTTTCAATTTGGAATGTTATACATAGATCATTCATGCATATCTTATTTTATCCCATTTCTTTTTGTGATCCTCGAAATTCTAAGCAACTCAAGGACCCACAGAGAGAGTTGGGGATTTCACCGTTTTCGTATTTGAATTTTATCAAATATCAAAACAAGGATCATTGGTTTAATTATTTTTCTCTCCGAAAATATTTCATATTAAAATATATAAGAGGAGATAATATGACTTCTCCAAAATAAATGAAGTATTGGAGGAAAAATGTTAAAATCAAATATTTGATTTTATTCGGATTTTATTGCTATTTTATTTGCATAGGAAAAATATGCGTTTTTCAAAATTGTATTATAGGCCCAAATAAATGTTCACCTTGTCCGGTAGATTTTTAGAGGACGGGTGAAATTTATCTCAGGATTTTTGGAGTCTGTTTAGTATTTATTTTCTTTGTTTTTCTACGCGTAATAATTTAAAAAAAGGAAACCGACCTTGGGCCGTATCCGCCCGGGGGAGGCTATATAAGTCGCAGCCCCGAGCCGCCCAAGGCCCAGCCGCCGCCGCCAGCCCACCCGCGCCCCGCAACCCTAACCCGCCGCCATTGCGCGCCGCCGCCGCCGTTGCCGCACGCCGCCCCGCTAGCCGCGCCGCCGCCCGCTAGCCGCCGCCCTGCCGCCGCCGCCGCTGCCACGCGCCGCCACCCGCTAGCCGCCGCCCCGCTAGCCGCGCCGCCGCACCACTGCCGCCGTCTCGCCCGACTCGCCGGAGGTAGCCGCCGCCGCCTCGGTTTCCGCGAGAAAAACTGATCGGTTTTTTCGAAACCCTATATCTATTTTTTCAGATCTGGTTCGGTTTTTTTCGGTTTAGTTATATAGTGGACATTCGTCCGTACGTTCGTTTTAACAAACGGTTTTCGCCCGTTAGCCGCAGATAGGGAATGTTCGTTCGTTAGTCTATTCGTCAGTTTTTCTTTTTCTCGGATTTTCCGCGATTATTTTCGATTGTGATTTCTGATCCGATTTTCGTTCTAGTTTAACTTTTCGCTCGATTATCGGAATAAGGCAATTCAAGCGCCTAGATCTTCGTCTCAAAGCCCTCTTCCTGTTTAACCAACTTGAGGAAGATTTTGCTACTGTAAAATTGGACTTTAGTCCAGATTAGTAATCGGATCTTGTTTCTTTCGCCGTTTGAGTTTTGTTGCTTCGTTTGATTTGATTCTTTTTGCAAACCGGAGTTCTTAAGTTGAACTTTCTGGTTAGATCTCTTATTTGAGTTTTACCCGTGCTCTTGCTTGATTGCTTATTGTTTGTTTGTTTGTTTGTTTGCGATAGAGTACCCGGAGTGCGAAGCGTGTTACTACGAGTCTCTAGGTTTCGCGGATCATCAGCAAGGCAAGTAACACTTTGATCATATCTCTTTACTACCCAGTTTTATTGCATTAGATCAATCCTCAAACAATTGCATGGTTAGGATCTGATTAAATTGTGGGTTTTGGGAAGTAGATGAGGTAGTACCTATTCACCTGATTATCATCAAACCTTTGGAAGTTACTTCTACGTTGCTTATATTGCTATGCTATGCTCGTAGACGTGGATTGGGTTTGAGTGTATCCATGACAGTTGTGAGTTTCTTAATTAATGGTTTAACTTAAGGTGGCAACTTAATTCTCATCTGGGTGGATTGTTTGTGGGCACCTGGAGAATCCAGTGTTGTCCTAGGATATCTCGGAGGACCCGTGTGATCATCCTTCGGCTCGCAACCCAGGCTCAAAGAGATCATAAGACTATTCATGCTAGAAACTTCCGTGTGCAGCCACAAGCCATTATGGGCTCTGGCATAGTTGAGTAAGTTGTGTGAAGCTCTTGAAGAGGTAGACTAGCAGATGTAGTGGGTTGTAGGTGGTACTGTCTATCCAGAGTAGAGAGTTAATGCTTCAGAAAGACTGTGTCTCGAATCTCCGACCATGGATGTATTCGAGTCTTGTGGGGAAAAGTGTGCAAACCTCTGCAGAGTGTATAAACTAATCATGGTTAGCCGTGTCCCCGGTTATGGACATCTTGAGTATCTAGTTCTTGGATTATCATGTGGATCTCATCACTCTTATTATACATTTGATTGGGTTTAATGATGATGCTTAATTGGGATTGAGTTGGAGGAACCTTCTCAATGTTTAACAACTACCATGATAGTTAAATAAAATTTATTCCTTTGTTGTAGGAAAAAATTGGCTTTTCGCAAAATATGTTAACCATACAGCCTCCACCAGCCATATATGCATGTAGTGATAGCCTTATTCTGTTCATTACTCTTTTGTGTTACATTGCCAGCATATTCCATGTGCTGACCCGTTTTCGGGCTGCAACGTATCATGTTGCAAACTTTTCAGACGATGAGTAAGGAGCCTTAGGTCGTGGTCTTTCACTCAGTGATGCCGTTGGAGTTGATGGACTCGCTTTATCTTCCAAGCCTTCCGCTGTTATCGTTTTAGATGGCCTTAAGCCATATTTAATGTAATAAGTTCTCTTTTGAGACATTCGATGTAATAAGTGTGTGATTGCTACTCTATTATAAATCCTTCAAGTACTGTGCGTGTCAGCATTACCGATCCAGGGATGACACTGATGCACAGAGATCAGGCTGTTTGAGGTCTGGTCGCTACAAGATGGTATCAGAGCACACGCTGACTGTAGGACACGACCACTAAGCAAAAGCCCTAGATCACTACTCTCTTCTCATTTCTGACTCCTCTCCATTTTCTACTCTTTAGGATGGCGGATTCAAGGAACAAGTTTGCACAACCGGATGAAGACACCCTTTTGGACGCCACTTGAAGGAAGTTACTAGGTACCTGAACATCGGAATTCCAAGCTTCACTGGGACTTACAACGCCACTTTACCAGAAGAGGAGCGCTGGATGATTCAAGTTCAAGTTCCAGGAAGGACCTTCACGCCAGTCACTGAGCCCATAGAGTTTTCTTTTGATGCACCAACCTGGAGTCTAGGAAAGAGTATGGCAGCTCACATCACCATGGGACGCATTGGAGAAGTCTACCACAAGGATCTCAAGGATACTATCTACCAGATTTGTGGGCGCCGAGATGAACAATGGGAGATGATCAACACCAAGAAGGATAGATCTATTGCAGCTTTCATCCAGGAGTCAAACCAGCACATTCGCCGCCAGGAGAATCAGATGTGCGCAGGCATGATGGATCTGAAGAAGGCAATGACCAGGATCACAGAGCTGGAGGAAGAACTCAAGGCTACACGCGAAGACTATGAGGAGGAAATCGTCGTACTAGTGGAGAAGAATGACGACTTGACAAGGAAGATTGGAGTATTCATGGGAGATCCCGCGCCAGGAGGAGAAGACGACGATTCCACTTGCCCGGAGAACTACATCATCATCGACGACACCGACTCGGACCCTAACGATAGCGATGATGACTATGTTGACAAAGCTGGAGCAGATATCATGGAGTCTTTGACCGATCAATTTTTCTAGTCGACCACCATAACAGTAGTAGTATTCCCCCATGTATATAGAATAGTCCGAGCACTTTTGTAACGACAGTTAGACCGATTGTATGCCCTTGCTTGATTGATTGAGTGATATGTTTGTGTTTGTCTCTTGTGCATATGGGTAGTGTTTTTCCCCTAGACCTCATTCTATTCTGTTTTCTCACCTTTTCTAAACCCAGCAGATGCCTCCGAGACGCGACAATGGATTTGCTTTCCACCGGAGCTCACTCAGTTGATCCAGCAGCAGAATGCATTGATGCAGATACTAGTCCAGAATCAGAATCAGGGGAACAACAACAACAACAACCCACCACCACCACCCGTTGATCACTTAGCCCGTTTTCTAAGGCTGAATCCGCCGGTGTTCTCCAGTAGCACCGAGCCGATAGTTGCAGATGATTGGCTCCGCAAGATTGGAAGGGAGCTGACCACTGCAGGATGCACATATGCGGAGAGAGTGCGTTTCGCCGCACATCAGCTTGATGGACCCACAACATCATGGTGGGAGAATTTCACAGCCACTTACCGCATAGACACTGTTACATGGGACCAGTTTCAGCAAGCTTTTCGCACTACCCATGTATCAGCAGGAGCTATGGCCATGAAGAAGTGCGAGTTTCGCAACTTACGCCAAGGAGGATGCACCGTTGGCCAGTATGTGGATGACTTTAGTAAGCTAGCACGTTATACACCAGATGACGTTGCTACGGATGCAGCTAAACAGGAGAAGTTTCGGGAAGGACTGAATGCCGAGCTGAGCATGCAGTTGATGGTGGCAAATTTTAATAACTACCAGGAGTTGGTAGATAGAGCTCTCATGATTGAAGGGAAGCAACAGCAGATTGACAACCGCAAGAGGAAGTATGGACAAGGGAAGTACAATTCTGGAGCTCAGCAGAGACCCCGTTTTACACCGAACTCGGGAGGACGCCTTCAACATAACCATGGAGGTCACAACCACAATGGAGGGATGTCACACAACCATAGTAGCTCAAAGAACGGGAATGGTAATGGAGTAAGCAACGTACAGAACCGTTCCAACCCAGCAACGCCCGCCAAGAAGGATCTAAGTCACATTACTTGTTTCAAGTGCGGGAAGAATGGACATTATGCCATAGAGTGTTCTGAAGTAAAGAATGGAAATGGCAATGGAAGCTCTGGGAAGAAGCCCAACCCTTTCAAGAGGGGACAAGTGAACCACGTTAACGTGGAGGAGGTTGAAGCGCAACCCGATGCAGTAATAGGTAAGTTTATGGTGAAGTCATTTACTTCAATTGTTCTTTTTGATATTGGTGCATCACATTCATACATATCAAGGGGATTTGTGGATAAGTTTAAACTGCCAACCCAAGCCCTTAGGACACCCATGTTAGTAACCTCGCCAGGAGCAGAGTATATGGCTAGCCTATGGTGTGATCGGTTACCATTAAGGATTGGTAACTACCTGTTTCCCTCAGACCTAATAGTATTGGAGTCACAAGGACTGGATGTGATATTAGGCATGGATTGGTTATCGAAGTATGGAGGGAACATTGACTGCGCCAGTAAGTCGATTTTTCTTACCACCCCAGAAGGAAGAAGAATCAAGTATGTATCCCGGCATGTGCCGAATAGGACTCAAGTGAATTCCTTATCAGGAGTTGTACAGGCGGAAGTACCAGTGGTGAAGGATTTCCCGGACGTATTTCCAGAAGAGTTGCCAGGCATGCCACCGGATAGAGACATTGAGTTTTTGATCGAGCTTTTTCCAGGCACAGGGCCAATATCTAAAAGACCGTACAGAATGCCCGCAAAGGATTTGGAGGAAATTAAGAAGCAGATTAAGGAGTTACTGGATAAAGGCTATATTCGCCCAAGTTCGTCACCTTGGGGATCACCAGTACTTCTAGTGGAGAAGAAGGATGGATCGTTGAGGATGGTTGTTGATTACAGAGGATTGAATGAGGTGACGATCAAGAACAAGTACCCACTGCCGATGATAAATGACTTGTTTGACCAGCTGCAAGGAGCTAAGGTGTTTTCCAAGATCGATCTGCGATCAGGGTACCACCAACTGAAGATTCGAGAGCAGGATATACCTAAGACAACTTTTACCACAAGGTACGGGCTATATGAGTACACCGTTATGTCATTTGGTCTGACTAACGCACCTACCTATTTTATGAACATGATGAACAAAGTGTTTATGGAGTTTTTGGATAAGTTCGTCGTGGTGTTCATTGATGATATTCTGGTCTACTCAAAGAATGAAGAGGAGCCCAGTTTACCTCAAAGTTTTGGAATCAATTGCATGAGACTTTGGGAACCAGGCTAGAGTTCAGTACAGCTTTTCACCCGTAGATGGATGGACAGACTGAGAGAGTCAATCAGATTCTGGAGGACATGTTGAGAGCTTGTGCGCTAGACTATGGATCTAGTTGGGACGACAATTTACCGTATGCAGAGTTCTCTTACAACAACAACTATCAAGCCAGTTTGAAGATGGCCCCTTTTGAAGCATTGTATGGAAGGAGGTGCAGAACACTGTTGTTGTGGGATGAAGTCGGAGATCACCAGTTGTTTGGACCAGACTTGATTAAAGAGTCCGAAGAGAAGGTTAAGCTGATTCGTGATAGACTCAAGGTAGCCCAGTCCAGGTAGAAGAGTTATGCGGATTCTAAACGCAAGGAGACAGTTTACGAAATTGGAGACAGAGTGTATCTTCGTGTATCCCCACTTCGAGGAGTGAAGCGTTTTGGAGTTAAGGGAAAGTTAGCCCCGAGGTTTGTAGGACCTTACCGTGTTTTGGAATGTATGGGAGAGGTTGCATACAAGTTGGAATTGCCCGAAGGATTGTCAGGAGTTCACGATGTGTTCCACGTTTCTCAGTTGAAGAAATGCCACACAGAGATGGCTAATATTCCTCTGAGAGATACAGTGCCGCTAGAAGCAATACCGTTGGACAGCAATTTGACCTACGAGGAGAAACCAGTCAAGATTCTCAAGTTTGCCAGCTGAGTTACACGCATCAAGGTTATCAAGTTCTGCAAAGTTTAGTGGAGCCACCATACCGAGGATGAAGCCACGTGGGAACGAGAGGAAGACCTACGGAAGGATCACCCTCACCTATTTGCTAGCCAACCCGAATCTCGAGGGCGAGATTCATCTTAAGGGGGGTAGGTTCTTGTAGCGACCAGACCTCAAATAGCCTGATCTCTGTGCATCAGTGTCATCCCTGGATCGGTAATGCTGACACACACAGTACTTGAAGGATTTATAACAAAGTAGCAATCACACACTTATTACATCGAATGTCTCAAAAGAGAACTTATTACATTAAATATGGCTTAAGGCCATCTAAAATGATAACAGCGGAAGGCTTGGAAGATAAAGCGAGTCCATCAACTCCAACGGCATCACTGAGTGAAAGACCACGACCTAAGGCTCCTTACTCGTCGTCTGAAAAGTCTGCAACATGATATGTTGCAGCCCGGAAACGGATCAGCACATGGAATATGCTGGCAATGTAATACAAAAGAGTAATGAACAGAATAAGGCTATCACTACATGCATATATGGCTGGTGGAGGCTGTATGGTTAACGTGTTTTGCGAAAAGCCAATTTTTCCTTACAACAAAGGAATAAATTTTATTTAACTATCATGGTAGTTGTTAAACATTGAGAAGGTTCCTCCAACTCAATCCCAATTAAGCATCATCATTAAACCCAATCAAATATATAATAAGAGTGATGAGATCCACATGATAATCCAAGAACTAGATACTCAAGATGTCCATAACCGGGGACACGGCTAACCATGATTAGTTTATACACTCTGCAGAGGTTTGCGCACTTTTCCCCACAAGACTAGAATACATCCATGGTCGGAGATTCGAGACACAGTCTTTCTGAAGCATTAACTCTCTACTCTGGATAGGCAGTACCACCTACAACCCACTACGTCTGCTAGTCTACCTCTTCGAGAGCTTCACACAACTTACTCAACTATGCTAGAGCCCATAATGGCTTGTGGCTGCACACGGAAGTTTCTAGCATGAATAGTCTTATGATCTCTTTGAGCCTGGGTGGCGAGCCGTAGGATGATCACATGGGTCCTCCGGGATATCCTAGGACAACACTGGATTCTCCATGTGCCCACAAACAATCCACCCAGATGTGAATTAAGTTGCCACCTTAAGTTAAACCATTAATTAACAAACTCACAACTGTCATGGATACACTCAAACCCAATCCACGTCTACGAGCATAGCATAGCAATATAAGCAACGTAGAAGTAACTCCCAAAGGTTTGATGATAATCAGGTGAATAGGTACTACCTCATGTACTTCCCAAAACCCACAATTTAATCATATCCTAACCATGCAATTGTTTGAGGATTGATCTAATGCAATAAAACTGGGTAGTAAAGAGATATGATCAAAGTGTTACTTGCCTTGCTGATGATCCGCGAAACCTAGAGACTCATAGTAACATGCTTCGCACTCCGGGTACTCTATTGCAAACAAACAAACAATAAGCAATCAAGCAAGAGCACGGGTAAAACTCAAATAAGAGATCTAACCAGAAAGTTCAACTTAAGAACTTCGGTTTGCAAAAAGAATCAAATCAAACGAAGCAACAAAACTCAAACGGCAAAAGAAACAAGATCTGATTACTAATCTGGACTAAAGTCAAATTTTACAGTAGAAAAATCTTGTTCAAGTTGGTTAACAAAAAGAGGGCTTCGAGACAAAGATCTAGGCGCTTGAATCGCCTGATTCTGATAATCGAGCGAAAAGTTAAACTAGAACCAAAATCGGATCAGAAATCACGATCGAAAATAATCACAGAAAATCCGAGAAAAAGAAAAACTGACGAACAGACTAATGAACAAACTTTCGCTATCTGCGGCTAACGGGAGAAAACCGTTCATTAAAATGAACGTACGGACGAACGTCCACTATATAACTAAACCAAAAAAAACCCGAACCAGATGTGAAAAAAAACAGATCTAGGGTTTCGAAAAAAACCAATCGGTTTTTCTCGTGTAAACCGAGCGGCGGCGGCTACCTCCGGTGAGTCGGGCGAGACGGCGGTGGTGGCGGTGCGGCTAGCGGGGTGGCGGCGAGCGGGCGGCGGCGCTTGGCAGCGGCGGCGGCTAGCGGGCGGCGGCGCGGCTAGCGGGGCGGCGTGCGGCAACGGCGGCGGCGGCGCGCAACGGTGGCGGGTTAGGGTTGTGGGGCGCGGGTGGGCTGGCGGCGGCGGCTGGGCCTTGGGCGGCTTGGGGCTGCGGCTTATAAAGCCTCCCCCGGGCGGAGTCCCGGGCGGATACGGCCCATGGTCAGTTTCCTTTTTTTTAATTATTCCGCGCAGAAAAACAAAGAAAAGGAATACTAAACGGACTCCAAAAATCTTAAAATAAAATTTTCCCGTCCTCTAAAAATCTACCGGACAAGGTGAACATTTATTTGGGCCTATAATGCAATTTTGAAAAACTCATATTTTTCCTATGCAAATAAAATAGCAATAAAATCCGAATAAAAATCAAATATTTGATTTTAAAAATTTTCCTCCAATACTTTATTTATTTTGGAGAAGTCATATTATCTCCTCTCATATATTTTAAAATGAAATATTTTCGGAGAGAAAAATAATTAAAACCAATGATCCTTGTTTCGATATTTGATAAAATTCAAATACGAAAACGGTGAAATCCCCAACTCTCTCCGTGGGTCCTTGAGTTGCTTAGAATTTCGAGGATCACAAAACAAAATGCAATAAAATAAAATATGCATGAATGATCTATGTATAACATTCCAAATTGAAAATTTGGGATGTTACAATTATTTAAGCTTGCAGGTATGCCCGATGATGTTATTAAGAAGAAGGTCTTCCCTTTATCTTTGAAGGGAGATGCATTGACATGGTATAGGCTATGTGATGATATGGGATCATGAGACTACCAGCGATTGAAATTGGAATTTCATCAGAAGTTTTATCCTATGCATCTTGTTCATCATGATCGTAATTACATATACAATTTTTGGACTCGCGAAGGAGAAAGCATCGCTCAAGCTTGGGGGAGGCTTAAGTCAATGTTATATTCATGCCCCAATCATGAGCTCTCAAGAGAAATGATTATTCAAAAATTTTATGCTCGGCTTTCTGACAACAATCGCTCCATGCTCGATACTTCTTGTACTGGTTCCTTTATGATGAAGACTATCGAATTCAAATGGAATTTATTGGAAAGAATTAAACGCAACTTTGAAGATTGGGATCTCGACGAAGGTAAGGAGTCAGGTATAACACCTAAGTTTGATTGTGTTAAATCTTTTATGGATACCGATGTTTTCCGTAAATTTAGCACTAAATATGGACTTGACTCTGAGATAGTAGCTCTTTCTGTGAATCTTTTGCTGCTCATGTTGATCTCCCTAAGGAGAAGTGGTTTAAATATCATCCTCCCATAGAAGTAAAAGTAGTTGAACCTATTAAGGTTGAAGGAAATACTATCACTTATAATGATCCTATTGTTCCTACTACTTATGTTGAGAAACCACCTTTCCCTGTTAGAATAAAGGATCATGCTAAAGCTTCAACTGTGGTTCGTAAAAGTAAAATTAGAACTTATACACCCCCTGAGCAAGTTAAAGTTGAACCTAATATTGCTATTGTTAAAGATCTCTTGGCTGATAATATTGATGGGCATGTTATATACTTCTGTGATGAGACTGCTAGAATTGCTAAGCCTGGTGCTAAAGATAAATATAGACCTATGGTAGGCATGCCTGTTATTTCTGTTAAAATAGGAGATCATTGTTATAATGGCTTGTGTGATATGGGTGCTAGTGCTAGTGCAATACCTACTCTTTATATAAAGATATTATGCATGATATTGCACCCGCTGAGTTAGAAGAAATTGATGTCACCATTAAGCTTGCCAATAGAGATACTATTTCACCGATTGGAATTGTTAGAGATGTTGAAGTCTTGTGTGGAAAAACTAAATATCCTGCTGATTTTCTTGTTCTTGGTTCCCCACAAGATAGCTTCTGTCCCATTATATTTGGTAGACCCTTCTTGAACACTGTTAATGCTAAGATAGACTGCGAAAAGGATGTTGTTACTATTGGTTTGGGTGATATGTCTCATGAGTTTAATTTTTCTAAATTCCGTAGACAACCCCGTGATGAGGAATTGCCTAGTAAAGATGAAATTATTGGTCTTGCTTCTATTGTCGTGCCTCCTAATGATCCTTTAGAACAATATTTGTTAGACCATGAAAATTATATGTTTATGAATGAAAGAAGGGAGATAGATGAAGTATTCTTTAAACAAGGACCCATTCTGAAACACAATTTGCCTCTTGAAATCCTAGGGGATCCTCCTCCACCCAAGGGTGATCCCGTGTTTGAGCTTAAACCGTTGCCTGATACTCTTAAATATGCTTATCTTGATGAAAAGAAGATATATCGTGTTATTATTAGTGCTAACCTTTCAGAGCATGAAGAAGAGAAATTATTGAAAACTCTGAAGAAGCACCGTGCTGCTATTGGATATACTCTTGATGATCTTAGGGGCATTAGTACCACTCTATGTCAACACAAAATAAATTTGGAGAAAGATGCCAAACCAGTTATCGATCACCAACGACGACTGAATCCTAAGATGAAAGAAGTGGTAAGAAAGGAAATACTAAAGCTCCTTGAGGCAGGTATAATTTATCGCGTTGCTGATAGTCAGTGGGTAAGTCCTGTCCATTGTGTCCCTAAGAAAGGAGGTATTACTGTCGTTCCTAATGATAAAGATGAATTGATTCCTCAAAGAATTATTACAGGTTATAGGATGGTAATTGACTTCCGTAAATTAAATAAAGCTACTAAAAAAGATCATTACCCCTTGCCATTCATTGATCAAATGCTAGAAATATTATCCAAACACACACATTTTTGCTTTCTAGATGGTTATTCTGGTTTCTCTCAAATACCTGTGTCAGCTGATTCAAGCAAAGACCACTTTTACTTGCCCTTTTGGTACTTTTGCTTATAGACGTATGCCTTTTGGTTTATGTAATGCACCTGCTACCTTTCAAAGATGCATGATGGCTATATTCTCTGATTTTTGTGAAAAGATTTGTGAGGTTTTCATGGATGATTTCTCCGTTTATGGATCCTCTTTTGATGATTGCTTGAGCAACCTTGATCGAGTTTTGGAGAGATGTGAAGCCACTAACCTTGTCTTGAATTGGGAGAAGTGCCACTTTATGGTTAATGAAGGTATTGTCTTGGGGCATAAAATTTCTGAAAGAGGCATTGAAGTTGATAAAGCTAAAGTTGATGCTATTGAAAAGATGCCATGTCCCAAGGACATCAAAGGTATAAGAAGTTTTCTTGGTCATGCTGGGTTTTATAGGAGGTTCATTAAGGAATTCTCAAAAATTTCTCGGCCTCTGACTAATCTATTACAAAAAGATATACCATTTGTGTTCGATGATGATTGTGTAGAAGCATTTGAAATACTTTAGAAAGCATTGAATTTTGCACCTATTGTTCAGCCACCTGATTGGAATTTACCCTTTGAAATTATGTGCGATGCTAGTGATTATGCTGTAGGTGCTGTTCTAGGGTAAAGAGTTGATAAGAAATTAAATGTTATTAAATATGCTAGTAAAACTCTAGACAGTGCTTAGAGAAATTATGCTACTACTGAAAAAGAATTCTTAGCAGTTGTATTTGCTTGTGATAAGTTCAGACCTTATATTGTTGATTCTAAAGTAACTGATCATGCTGCTATTAAATACCTTATGGAAAAGAAAGATGCTAAGCCTAGACTTATTAGATGGGTTCTTTTGCTACAAGAATTTGATTTGCATATTGTTGATAGAAAGGGAGCTGAGAACCCCGTTGCAGACAACTGGTCTAGGTTAGAGAATGTTCTTGATGACCCACTACCTATTGATGATAGCTTTCCTGATGAACAATTAAATGTCATAAATGCTTCTCGTACTGCTCCATGGTATGCTGATTATGCTAATTACATTGTTGCTAAATTTATACCACCTAGCATCATATACCAGCAAAAGAAAATGTTTTTCTATGATTTGAGACATTACTTTTGGGATGACCCACATCTTTATAAAGAAGGAGTAGATGGCGTTATTAGACGTTGTGTACCTGAGCATGAACAGGAACAGATCCTACGCAAGTGTCACTCCGAAGCTTATGGAGGACACCACGCTGGAGACAGAACTGCGCATAAGGTATTGCAATCCGGTTTTTATTGGCCTACTCTCTTCAAGGATGCTCGTAAGTTTGTCTTATCTTGTGATGAATGTCAAAGAATTGGTAATATTAGTAGACGTTAGGAAATGCCTATGAATTATTCACTTGTTATTGAACCATTTCATGTTTGGGGTTTTGATTATATGGGACCTTTTCCTTCCTCTAATGGGTATACACATATTTTAGTTGTTGTCGATTACGTTACTAAGTGGGTAGAAGCTATTCCAACTAGTAGTGCTGATCATAACACTTCTATTAAGATGCTTAAAGAAGTTATTTTTCCAAGGTTTGGAGTCCCTAGATATTTAATGACTGATGGTGGTTCACATTTTATTCATGGTGCCTTTCGTAAAATGCTTGCCAAGTATGATGTTAATCATAGAATTGCATCTCCTTATCACCCACAGTCTAGTGGTCAAGTAGAATTGAGTAACAGAGAGCTCAAATTAATTTTGCAAAAGACTGTTAATAGATCTAGAAAGAATTGGTCCAAGAAACTTGATGATGCATTATGGGCCTATAGAACTGCATATAAAAATCCTATGGGCATGTCTCCGTATAAAATGGTTTATGGAAAAGCATGTCACTTACCTCTCGAACTAGAACATAGGGCATATTGGGCTATTAAAGAGCTCAACTATGATTTCAAACTTGCTGGTGAGAAGAGGCTATTTGACATAAGCTCACTTGATGAATGGAGAACCCAAGCCTATGAGAATGCCAAACTGTTTAAAGAAAAAGTTAAAAGATGGCATGACAAAAGGATACAAAAGCGTGAGTTTAATGTAGGTGATTATGTGTTGCTATTCAACTCTCTCTTAAGATTTTTTGCAGGAAAACTTCTCTCTAAATGGGAAGGTCCTTACGTTATTGAGGAGGTCTATCGTTCCGGTGCCATAAAAATCAACATCTTCGAAGGCACAAATCCGAAGGTGGTGAACGGTCAAAGAATCAAACATTATATCTCAGGTAACCTCATAAATGTTGAAACTAATGTTATTGAAACCGTAACCCCGGAGGAATACATAAGAGACACTTTCCAGAACGTTTCAGACTCCGAAAAGGAATAGGTACGTGGTACGGTAAGTAAACCGACTCCAAAACAGTTATAATGGCAATTTTTCTCCGTTTTGGAATATTTAGAAAAATAGGAAAATAAGTAGTCCGGGAAGGACACGAGGGTGGAGGGCGCGCCCTACCCCCTGGGCGCGCCCCCTACGTCGTGGGCACCACGTGTGCTCTCTGGACTCCGTTTTCTTGCACGATACTTCTTTTGGTCGGTAAAAATTCATTATATAATCTCCCGAAGGTTTTGACCACCGTATCATGCAATTATCCTCTGTTCTTGTTTCGAGCTATTTTCTGGCAGGGTTGTAAAGGCCAGGCATCATGTCGTCCCCCTCCTCCAACAATGGTGACAACGATGCTTGGCTCATGAAGATAGAGCTGAAGAGGGAAGAACCCATGGAGATAAACAAGGATGAAGGGATCAAGAAGGCCACGGAGGACCAAGTTCCGGCAACAGAAGACATCCTTCAACTTGATCACAATATTCTTACCCCAACTGAGATCGAAGCTTTCAAGATGATTGAGTTAGCTCGTATACAAAACAAGTATCTCACATGTGAAAATATTTTGTTGAAGGAGCATATCGTTGCACTCAAGGGCATTATCCGCAAGTTGGAGGATCTCTTACGCTCGATGTGCGACTACCCATCATCACCACCATCTTCTTCACCAGCAAGGGAGACATAATCATATGGGTATGGGCACTCCCCTTGGCAACTGCCAAGCTTGGGGGAGATGCCCCGGTATCGTATCACCATCACACTCCTATCTTTACCGTTTTTCTTAGTTCGATCCTTTTAGTAATATCTTGATCTAGTAGAATAAAGCTTTTTAATATGATCTAGTTTTGAGTTTTGCTTTATGATCTCTCTATGTAATCGAGTCCATGAGCTGTATATAATAAAGATTAGTGTTGAGTCAAGGGCTTGATTATTTTGCCATGATCTTGAGGGAATAAAGAAGGGATAATTAGATTTATGCCCCTAGTTGTGTCCCAGTCGTCTGTTTTACCCCTAATTCCCAAAAGTCACCGGTTCTGTCCAAGTCACTTTGCTCCTCTTATGCTTTTGCCCTTTGACCGTTTGACCGTCAGTTTGAAAACTTCGTAACTAATTCATACTGAATCAGAAAAATGCAAATAAGATTCCAAAATGTTCAGAAAAACATCACCTATATGTCAATATCATTTGCATTCATGAAAAAAGTGTTGGAAAGTACACATCCGAGTTTTAGCTCTTTTGATACCACCATGAATAGTGAACTCTAAAAAAATACAAAAAAAAATGGTGGCGAAGAACAACAAATGTTCTAAGTGCTTGCCAAGTTTCATTAGGGAACGACATTCATGGAAGTCGTGGCAAAAAAATAATCTATTTTGGAGTGCTGATTGTTTTTTTGTCATGGCACCCACGAATGTTATTCCCTGATGAAACTTGGCAGGCACTTAAAACATTTGTCATTCTATGCCACCAATTTTTTTAATTTTTTTTTGAACTTTTTTAGATTTTACTATTCATGGTGGTAGCATAAGAGCTAAAACTTGGATGGGCACTTTCCAACACTTTTTTCATGAATGCAAATGACACTGCCATATAGGTGATGTTTTTTAAACATTTTGGTATCTTATTTGCATTTTTCTGATTTAGTATGAATTAGTTATGAAGTTTTCAAACTGATGGTCAAACGGTCAAAGGGCAAAAGCATAATAGGAGCAAAGTGACTTGGACAGAACCAGTGACTTTTGGGAATTAGGGGTAAAACAGACGAGTGGGACACAACTAGGGGCATAAATCTAATTATCCCAATAAAGAAAAGAGAAAGAATAAAAAGAAATAAAGAGATCATCTCGATCTTATGGAGAGTAATGACTTTACATAGAAAGAGTATGATGATTAAAAGTTGTTGAGAGTTGACAAACATAGCTTTGGTCATCGTTGCAATTAATAGGAAGTAATAAAGAAAGAGAAGTTTCACATATAAATATACTATCTTGGACATCTTTTATGATTGTGAGCACTCATTAAAATATGACATGCTAAAGAGTTGATGTTGGACAAGGAAGACAACGTAATGGGTTATGTTTTCTTTCATCTGAAATAAAGTATATTGTCATGGATCATTCAACATGTTGAGCTTGCCTTTCTCCTTCATGCTAGCCAATTCTTTGCACCAAGTAGAGATACTACTTGTGCTTCCAATATCCTTAAACCCAGTTTTGCCATAAGAGTCCACCATATCTACCTATGGATTGAGTAAGATCCTTCAAGTAAGTTGTCATCGGTGCAAGCAATAAAAATTGCTCTCTAAATATGTATGATTTATTAGTGTGGAGAAAATAAGCTTTATACGATCTTGTGATGTGGAAGTAATAAAAGCAACAGTCTGCATAATAAAGGTCCATATCACAAGTGGCAATATAAAGTGACGTTCTTTTGCATTAAGATTTCGTGCATCTAACCATGAAAGCGCATGACAACCTCTGCTTCCCTCTGCGAAGGGCCTATCTTTTACTTTTATCTCTTACCCTTATGCAAGAGTCATGCTGATTTTCACCTTTCCTTTTTACATTTTATCCTTTGGCAAGCACATTGTGTTGGAAAGATCCTGATAAATATATCCAATTGGATGTAAGTTAGCATGAACTATTATTGTTGACAATACCCTTGAGGTAAATGGTTGGGAGGCGAAACTATAAGCCCCTATCTTTCTCTGTGTCCGATTAAAACTCCGTAACCACAAGTATTGCGTGAGTGTTAGCAATTGTGAAAGGCTAAATGATAGTTGAGTACGTGGACTTGCTGAAAAGCTCTTACATAGACTCTTTCCGATGTTATGATAAATTGCAATTTCTTCAATGATTGAGATTATAGTTTGTTAGTTCTCAATGAAGTTTCTGATTCATACTTGACATTGTGAATAGATTATTACTTGAGCATAAGAAATCATATGACAATATCAATTTATGCTGCTGTTATAAGAATGATCATGATGCCCTCATGTCCGTATTTTATTTTATCGACACCTCTGCCTCTAAACATGTGGACATATTTATCGTTATCGGTTTCTGCTTGAGGACAAGCGAGGTCTAAGCTTGGGGGAGTTGATACGTCCATTTTGCATCATGCTTTTATATCGATATTTATTGCATTATGGGCTGTTATTACACGTTATGTCACAATACTTATGCCTATTCTCTCTTATTTTACAAGGTTTACATAAAGAGAGAGAATGCCGGCAGCTGGAATTCTGGGCTAGAAAAGGAGCAAATATTAGAGACCTATTCTGCACAACTCCAAAAGTCCTGAAACTCCACGGAAGTTATTTTTGGAAATAATAAAAAATACTGGACGAAGAAAATACCAGAGGGGGGCCACACCCTGGCCACGAGGGTGGGGGACGCGCCCTACCCCCCTGGGCGCGCCCCCGCCTCGTGGGCCCCCTGGTGGCCCTCCGGTGCCCATCTTCTGCTATATGAAGTCTTTCGTCCGAGGAAAAACCAGAAGCAAGCTTTCAGGAAGAAACTCCGCCGCCACGAGGCGGAACCTTGGAGGAACCAATCTAGGGCTCTGGCGGAGCTGTTCTGCCGGGGAAACTTCCCTCCGGGAGGGGGAAATCATCGCCATCGTCATCACCAACACCCCTCGCATCGGGAGGGGGCCAATCTCCATCAACATCTTCACCAGCACCATCTCCTCTCAAACCCTAGTTCATCTCTTGTATCCAATCTTTGTCCCAAAGCCTCAGATTGGTACCTGTGGGTTGCTAGTAGTGTTGATTACTCCTTGTAGTTGATGCTAGTTGGTTTATTTGGTGGAAGATCATATGTTCAGATCCATTATGCATATTAATACTCCTCTGATTATGAACATGAATATGCTTTGTGAGTAGTTACGTTTGTTCTCGAGGACATGGGAGAAGTCTTGCTATTGGTAGTCATGTGAGTTTGGTATTCGTTCGATATTTTGATGAGATGTATGTTGTCTCTCCTCTAGTGGTGTCATGTGAACGTCGACTATATGAAACTTCACCATTATTTGGGCCTAGAGGAAGGCATTGGGAAGTAATAAGTAGATGATGGGTTGCTAGAGTGACAGAAGCTTAAACCCTAGTTTATGCGTTGCTTCGTAAGGGGCTGATTTGGATCCATATGTTTCATGCTATGGTTAGGTTTACCTTAATACTTCTTTTGTAGTTGCGGATGCTTGCAATAGGAGTTAATCATAAGTGGGATGCTTGTCCAAGTAAGGACAGCACCCAAGCACCGGTCCACCCACATATCAAATTATCAAAGTACCGAACGCGAATCATATGAACGTGATGAAAACTAGCTTGACGATAATTCCCATGTGTCCTCGGGCCACCTTGCTGCACTTTATTTACTTCTGTTACTTGTTGCACGTTACAAATTACCTTATCACAAAACTATCTGTTACCTATAATTTCAGTGCTTGCAGAGAATACCTTGCTGAAAACCGCTTATCATTTCCTTCTGCTCCTCGTTGGGTTCGACACTCTTACTTATCGAAAGGACTACGATAGATCCCCTATACTTGTGGGTCATCATTGCCATCAAGGATAAAAATATGGGGTTTACATCGTATTGCTTGAGTTTATCCCTCTACATCATGTCATCTTTCTTAAGGCATTACTCCGTTCTTATGAACTTAATACTCTAGATGCATGCTGGATAGCGATCGATGTGTGGAGTAACAGTAGTAGATGCAGGCAGGAGTCGGTTTACTTGTCACGAACATGATGCCTATATTCATGATCATTGCCTTAGATATCATCATAACTTTGCGCTTTTCAATCAATTGCTCAATAGTAATTTGTTTACCCACCACATGCTTTCTTCAAGAGAGAAGCCTCTAGTGAAACCTATGGCCCCCGGTTTATTTTCCATCATATATTTTCAGATCTATAAACCCAAAACCCCAAAAATACCCTGCTGCAATTTATTTACTTTTATTTTGTTTTACGTTTTAGTAATCTTTTATATCCATCTCTATCAGATCTCATCCTTGCAAGTGACCGTGAAGGGATTGACAACCCCTTTATCGCATTGGGTGCAAGTGTTTGATTGTTTGTGCATGTGCATAGGTTGGAGACTTGCTTGTACCTCCTACTGGATTGATACCTTGGTTCTCAAACTGAGGGAAATACTTATCTCTACTTTCCTGCATCATCCTTTCCTCTTCAAGGGAAACCAACGCTAGCTCAAGAAGTAGCAGCAAGGTGCAGGTTTCTTGATTGATGTGCTGTTCGATTGATTTGTGCAGTGCAAGGGAGGGCACCTCGCCTGCGTGGACTACCGCGATGAGCTGCCCGGGAACTAGCGGCAGTGCCAGAAGTGTGAGCGCGGCAGCGGCTTCGACGTGCGCAACACGGTGATGGACGCCTCCTCTCCTCAGTGAGGGTGGAGTGCCCGCACGAAGGCTGTGGGCTCTACGTCACTTACCACAAGCTCGCCGATCACCAGAGCGTGTTTCCGCTCGCGCCCTGCAAATTTCCCGTGCCCATCTGCGGCTACGAAGGCCCGCCACCGGCGCTCCCCTACCACATCAGCACCGTGCATCCCATGCCCGTGCACAGGATCCAATACGGCAAGGTGCTCGAGCTGCAAGTGCTGGTGTTGGAGCCGCAGCACTTGCTGTTCATGGAGGAGGATGACCGTGCGTTTTTTGTGGTCGGCGGCGTGCTCAACATCAGCCCGCCTATCACCATGTCAGTCATCTGCATTAGAGCGGGGGCATCCCCACCGCCACATTACGCGGCCAAGGTGTGGGCGAACGGCCCGCCGGGGGAGCCCAAAGGCAGGATCGATGCCGTCAAGGTGGAAATCGAGGTGACAAGCAGCAAGGAGCCCGACGTTGTCGCCGTGCAGGGCCTGACCTTCTTCAAAGTGCCGCCCAAGCTGCTGGCCAGGGCTGGGTTGTCGAGGACGGACTCCCTCCACATTCAGATTGACAAGCTCACCTAAATGATTCTAGAGTGCCTTCTATTTATCTTAGTAATATGCTAATATATGGTTTAGCTTGGTCTACTTTAGCTTAAGAGATGGTGGATTTTGGTGGCGATGCATCAATTACTTCGAAATCAGATCAACAGTTAAAGTAATTTCCAACAGTCGAAGGGATATTTTGTATCTGTTGGATATAAAGATCCTTTGGGTAAGGAGTATAAGCTGCTTATATGCTTGTTTGTTGAGGAAGTGTTGCATACTTCTGCGAGTTGACGCGACACATCAAAGTAGTAGTACTACTAGTAGTACTCACCCGACTGCGCACCAGGCAGACCAAGCTCGTATCATGTTGGTGTCGTGTGCGGCCCTCACATTAACCAAAACCTCGCACCTCCAGCTTAGCCTCCGCGTTTTAAACTTCTCAATCTCAACGCCAAGGAGCAACATGCACCTATGATAGAGCCAATCGGATGGTTGAGAACACTACATATGCGTGTGTGAGATAGGACGAGTGTGTGTGTGCACCTCTTCTCTTCATGTACAAAGTACTAAACACAGAGTACAAGTGTATGTGGGTGGCATCGACCTAGAGAGATAGAGATGGTGCGTGCGAGAAGTCCCGAGAGACTAGGTGTGTGCATGGGAAAGAGGGAGAGAGATGATATGTGTCGATGTAATGCGTGTGAAAAAAAGATTAGTCAATAGCTCGCCATGAGGCTATTCCTGGCGAACGCCCCAATAACCGTAAGATATGTATCCGATGGTGCCAGTTATTGCATGTACACAACAGTAGAAAAAGAAGTGTCATGGCATATTACAAAATTGCCACACCACGCCCCTCCCCTACCCATGAAACTGCCACTCGAGCGTTCGCAACTACCATGGTCTGCTCCTATGTGCGATCTTCATTTTTTAAAGGGATCTACAGTAAAAGGCCGGGCTTTTGGCGCACGGTAGGCGGGGGAGCTTGGCCTGTCGGTTTGCTACTTCTCACATGCGGTCGAACATAAGTGATATACCAAGCCGATGCGCGTTGCTTTGGTGAGAGGCGGGTTGGACATGCCGTCTATTCATGCTAAGCGGTGGGCCGGACCGACCGTGTGTTGGTGCTACTGCTTACATGCGACCGCACGTGTCGGTGATGCACCAAGCCTACGAGCATCCCTTCGGTGAGCGGCAGGCCGGACCTACCGTGTGTTGGGGCGACGCCAGCGCGATAGGCTGTAAGTTTACCGCCTAACTTAATTTGTAAGGGGTAACACTTGCTTTGCCTCCTTAAAGAGATCAGTCACTAGAAATCCTCATTACATACATTTCTCGGACGCGTACGTGGGCCCGAGTTCCTAGAGGCCATCGTGGCGGAGCCAGATGCCCGCAACTTCTCGGAGCAAAAAATGAGTAGCCCGTTGCTGGTTATTTCTATAATGAATTTCAAAATTTTCAATTTCAATTGTGATGCAATATTAGCCATTCATTTATGTTGATCCAATGGTCTAAGTGCGTCGGAATGGCTGGGATTCGCGTCTACAGTAACCTCATTGTACCCAGCAGTGTCTACGTTCTTCTGGAAGCATCAGCACGTCAGTGTGATCAATCCATGCAAGAAGCTGGCAAACAACCCCTCCACATGTGCCACGTGGCCTCACTGAGCTCCCCCATCATTTTGTTCAAAAATATATTGACTGAAAAAGAGAGACATCTCCCGAAACAAAAACTTGCTCGTATTTTGTTTCCTACTTGCTTTGCATGTACCGGAAGAGCAAGTATAATAAGTTACAGTCAGCAGGCTATAATGATTAAAAAATTATATTTGTGTTGAGTTGGATGAGAGAGAAGAGGAGAGAGAATGGAAGCGGGCTGTAGATTAACAGCCAGCTACAACACGGACTCCAAGAAACATTGTGAGAGTGTACATCGGGCCATGCATTAATAAAGTAGTACTGCTTAGCAACTAGCTATACTATACACGTTGGCTATTAGGTTGACTATATATGACATGGCAACTCCATATAGCCGGTTGTTGGCTATACTATTAACCATGCTCAAAGTACTAGTGCCATGTCATCTGACAAGTCTTTTAGCATGCATCAAATTATCACGAGGGATAACTCTCCTTAGAGAAATGTGCTCCACCGTGTACCCACATGTGTGTGTGAGGGAGGCAGTGCGTGCATGCGTGCACCTCTTCTCTTCATACATGTCCTCCACGGCTCCACCTAGTGGGTGTGTTAGAGAGAGAGGGAGATGGTGTGTTCGACATGCCTCTATACATATGTTTCTGTCAAAGAGAGGCCTGAATACATAGTATATGTATGTGGAGGGGGCAATATACGAGAAGAGAGGGGAGGGATCGTTTACGCAACTATCGATAGACACGGATAGAGGGAAGAACTTTACGAGCGTACAAGCGCTAGGAAAGGGAGGGTGCATGTTGGAAGATGATGCGAGAGGCCAACTAGGCAAAGACAAGGAAGGAGTACAAGTGCAAGATAGATAATTAAAGAGAGGGGACGATAACTTGCGTTGGCGCGCTTGTTTGGTCGATAGACAAAGCGGAAGGCATGGATGATGAGACGGGGAGGGGCAATTAATGTGTGTGTGGTACACGGTCCTATGTAGAGAGGTCGTGGTTTGGTCTATGTGTACGTGGGTAAAGAGGGGAGACTTAACTAGAGATATAGATCGAACATTTTTGAGTGGGGAAATAGCGAGAGACCTGGCTACACATAGAGGGAAATCGATTGGTGCACATGCATGCATGTGTCAGAGATAAAGAACACCCCGAGTGACACAGAGAGGGAGAGGTGTGTGTATGGTGTGGGGGGGGAGGGGGTGTAGCTAGCTTGTGACACTGTACAAGTGCAAGATGGATAACAACAGAGGGTGCGACAGTGCCCGTGTGCTTCAGAGTTAGGGCGGGAGGCATGGATGGTGAGAGGAGGGGAGGGACTATGTGTGTACATGTTTGTGTGTCGTAGGAAGGCCTGGCTAGCTAGAGGGGTATATCGATCGGTGTGTGTTGGAAAGATGGAGACGTAGGGAGATCGTGGGAGACCGACCTAAAGAACAAGAACGTGTGTGAATGATGTAGAGGATGCAAAGTGGTGGGGAGTGTGTGTGTGTGCATATATGCATGCACAATAGGAAAGTTATTGGTATCCACGAAGGGAGGAGGAGTGCGTGTGCGTGTAAAAGACTTACAGAGACGATAATCAGTATAAAAGTGGACTCAAATATTTGAATAAGATCCCATAATGTTTGTAACTCATGCATGCATGAATATAATGCAGATATGCCTGGTGTGGTTTTGAATCAAACATGCTATATACTATATTCACATTGAACAAGGCCAAATGGGTTTGAACTTGCGATACCGATGGCAGGCATCGTCTGACCACATTGCATCCATGCATGGACATAACTATTCGAATTTGAGATAATGTGTGGCTTTCAAAGCTAACATCTAAATGTTGTGTGTGTGGGCACGGGGGGGGGGGGATGCATTGTTGTGTGTGTTAAACACATTATACATATGAAAACAAGGTTTAGATTATTCCGAACATCTCGCTACCTAGACCAATGTACTGTGATTTGAATTCATGATAAAATTGATACAAATATTTGAATTGGAGATCGTATGGTACATGTAGTTCATATTTAAATATGATTAATACTATATGCATGTTTTCTTTTGTCAAGATAATATTTAAATGATGGTATAACTTGACAACAATCGTATTCAAATAGGGAAAATTGATTCGAATTTAGTCCATATGTTAGACGACAATATATATTCATAGGGTGGAGTAAAATGTTCATATAAGATGGAAGATCAAAATGTAGGACTACATCCATTATAAACCACAAGATCACCTAACGATATATTCAAATTCAGCATAACGTGGATTCAAAAATTGAGATCCTAGAATTTGTAATCATATAAAACGGGACATGACTCTTTCTTTTGGTGGGAATTGATTTTTTTTTGTTGTTGTTGAGGGAAGTGCGAATTGATTCGGTACTATATAGGCTAATCTTGTTCTCCTGATTTTTTTAGTTTTTCTTGTAGTTTTTTCAATGGCATTTGTAGCAATATAGTAAAAGGGGACATCCTCGCAAAAAAAGAAGTAAAAGGGGACATGACTCTCTTGTGTATGGTATGAATTGTCTTTTTTTTGTACACGTTAAGTTTGTTCTGCCGAATGTGGAATCCGTGCCTTGTTATCCGAAAATTTTCAAGCTAGAGTATCTCTTGTCTCTTCTGCTGCGAGACTCCCGCCTCTTCAACCCGCATCGCGCATTGTTATCCCGAAATATCGACGCGCGCGAAAACTCCCTCCTCATCTGAATTGGTCGCTCAGCCGAGACACGCGAAATCCCCCTTCTACCCCTCAGCCAGAAATGCCGCCTCGACGTCGTGTGGTCAAAACCGGTGGGGGTATGTTCATAACTTACCCCACATTTCGGACAAGCGCGTCTCGAAGCCATGGCTCTCCCTACCTTCCCCTTCATTCCCCCATTCGTACACCGAGGATATCAAAACCCGCGAAACCCCACGCTCCTCCATCGGCCTCCCGACCGCCGCCCAACCGGAGCTTCTTCCCCGACAACGTCGTCCATAGCAACAGCTCAACGTCCCTCATCCACTGCACCGGATGAGGATCCATCATCAATCTCGTCATCCTGCATGTTCAGCCGCCCCGTCCTCCACCTCCAAGGAGCTGCCCCGATGTTCGCCTCGACTATCGTGCTATCTCCACCCCCACATCACCATCTTCACCTTCCCGACCGGAACCGCAACACCCTCACCAATTCCTCTGATGAATTCGAGGCCTACTCGGTGCCACCAAGGAGCACTACAAAAAAAGACACATCCGTGATATTTTGGGCCAAACGAATTTTTTTCTGTCATGCTTATGACACTTCTGTGACGATAATTGTGACAAAACCCGGTATCATCATAGATGTGGTGGGATCCTACTTCTATGACAAAAAATCATGACATAAAATGGGCTTTTCGTCCTGGGCGGGCCCGAGACGCAGCTGCATGACATTCTTTGGGTCGTCCATGACGGAAAAAACAGTGGTAGAAGCGAGGGCGAGGAAAATATCGGGGGACTTCCTGGTTACGATGGGTGGTCGGGGCCGAGCGATGCGCGTTTCTCTCGTACGTACGCGTGTGTGTGCGAGGTGTTCGGCTCTAACTGAACCCGAGTGAGGCGTTGGGCTCTAACTGAACCCGAGTGAGGCGTTGGGCTCTAACTGAACCCGAGTGATTGCACTGCAGGCTACGGGTTACTGAACCCGAGCGATCGACCGATGGCTGTTAACTGAACCCGATCGAGCGATTCCTTCGCTACTACTGCTAACTAAAGCCGATTGAACTTGCTTCCTCTTGATGAACAGTGAGCGTTGTTGGGGGGGGGGTTGGATGAACAGTTCCTTGTGGGGGGTTGGATGAACAGGAACCCGTGGTGTTGCCGCTGGATGAACAGGACCCCGATCGATCGAGCCAGTGGAGGGGTGGATGAACAGGACCCCATGGAGGGCTGGATGAACAGGACGACCCCGTGGAGGGCTGGATGAACTGTAGCCGGTGGAGGGCTGGATGAACAGTATCCTGTGGAGGGGTGGTTGAACAGGACCCCGTGGAGAGGGCTGGTTGAACAGTAGCCCGTGGAGGAGCGCGCGGTGGAGGCTGGATGAACAGGAGCCCGTAGATGAACAGTCGCAGGTGGAGGGTGGAGGAGGCCGGCGGTGGAAGAACAGTAGCCCGTGGAGGCTGGAGGAGGTCGACGGTGGAGATGAACAGTATCCCGTGGAGTCCCGTTTTGTGGTACGCCACACCCCTCCCGATGAACAGGACCCCCATTTTGACTGTAGCGCTCCAACACAAGCCCGTTTCCTCCGTTTTGCGGTACTCCACACCCCTCCCGGTCAACATAACCCCGTTTCGACCATAGGAGGTCCAAGAGAAGTCCGTTTCCTCCACTTTGCAGTACGCCAGACCCCTCTCGATGAACAGGATCCCGTTTCGACCTTGGCCGGTCGAACACAAGGCCGTTTCCTCCGTTCTGCGGTATGCCAGGCCTCATTTCCATTGGCTGTTCTGTCCAAGCCAGTTGGCTCCCGATGAACACGACGACGCATTCCGTTCCGACCCAGTCGGTTGTACGTACGTGGCCGTATTTACTTTCTCGCACCCTCGCCGCTGTACGTACGTGTACATGCTACATGCGCGCCTCTAATACGACACATGCGCGCCTCTACATCGACGTACATACACGTTCGCGACCAGAATGACAACGCTATGTACGCTTCGACCAGGTGGGTCCTGACTGTCAGGCACTTCCTTGCGTGCGAAGATGTAGCTGGTGGGTCCCAGCAGTCAGGGGGGCGAATCATTTTTTTGCCCATAATATGGACGCATTTCCTTGCGTGCGAAGATGTAGCTGGTGGGTCCCAGCAGTCAGGGGGAAACATTTTTTTCACGAAATACGATGGCCTGTCCGGTGGGTCCCTGCTGTCAGGGGGAGGAATCATTATTTTTCGCGTAATAAGGAGGCACTTCCTTGCTGCGCCCGTGGACCCAGCTGTCAGCCTCTCCACGTACAGTCCACGTCCGATGGATGTCGTTCGTTGACCACATTGACCACGCGGCGCCGAGAGCACCAGGGCGGCGGACGACGTCGAGGCCTAGAAAGGGGACGACGCGGAGCCGGGGAAGACGCAGAAGTGGAAGCCCACGCGGAGAGGAGTACGAGGGTTCACCGGTTCGGCTTTGGTGTGAGGCTGCCGTCACCTCAGGGCCTGGCCAGCGGTGGGAGTAGTAGGGGCGCTGAGGCCTCCACGGCATCACAGCCAGCCACGGGAGGCAGGAGCACGCGGCACGACCGGCGCTGCTTTGGGCGGCTATAGCAAGAAGACCAGAGGTTGAAGAAGCACTACAGCCGTTGGATGGACATTGTACGGTCACTGGAGGTAGAATCGTTCATATTGACTAACTTGACAAAGCCCTCTGTCTGCGTCAACTTAGTAGGCCCACAAGTCAGCCTCCCACTATGGTGGGTCCCAGCTAGCACGGGGAGTATTCATTTTTTTGTGCATAATAAGGAGGCACTTCCTTGCGTGCGAAGATATAGCTGGTGGGTCTGAGCTGTCAGCGGTAGTATTCATTCTTTTTTGGCGTAATAAGGAGGTAACTTGCTTGCGTGCGGCCATGGACCATGTGGGTCCCAACTGTCAGCTTCTCCATGTATATCCCTCTTCCGATGTTGTCGTTTGTTGACAACGTTGAACACGCCGTGCCGAGAACACCAGCGCGATGGACGATGGCGAGACCCATGAAGGGAATCACCCGGAGGCGGCGAAGCCACATCAGTGGAGGGATGTGGGTGAGTAGAGGGATGGCCCGGCCAGCGATGGGAGTAGTAGGGGCGGTGAGGCCAATGGTTACTTCTGCTAGAATCGTTTGTTGACGTATATAATAAGTAAAAAAATCTTGCATACGCGTCAACTTAATAGGCCCACAAGTTAGTCCATTCCCTATTTTTTAAATAATTTATATATAGCTCATTGCAACTTCTTATGCAATTTATTGCAATCCATTTTTTGTTGGCTAGGGCCAGGGTTAAAAATTTAAACAAAAATTCGCATATTTCTATGGGTTCCAAACTATTTTTAATACCTAATTGTGGAGCCAGATTTAGAATACTTTGAAGATATATTTAAATTAGGTTAAAGCAGAGTGAAATAGGAATCTGAAAATGTGAAAAATTCAAAAATTATAAAGTAATTGCCAATTTGTGATATTTTTTATATATTTACAACCCATTTCATATTACTTTCAAGATTTGCAGGCGTCTTGAAAGAGTTGTAGCCCATCAGGGCGTAGAAAAATAAGTAGGCCTCGATTGGGTATTCTTCAGAAAAAATAAACTGGGCTCATTTTGACAAACAAAAAATAGCTGGGCTGGTCATATGGTGAACATAAAATATAAGCCTGGGCTAGACGGGCCACAACCCAGTTGAAACCCTGCTCCGTCTCAACAATAACAAAAAAATACTGCTCGAGCAGTTACATCCCAAGTGTAAGCCGATCTTGTGCTGTTCTCTTATCTATTGACTATATACGCTGACAATGTCGTCGGTCCCAGATGTCAGGAAACCACTAGGAGGAAGCATTTTCTTTTTCCATACGCTGACAATGGAGTATATATAACAAAAAATGAGGAACTTCCTTGCGTCCGGCCATGGACATGGTGGCCCCCTACTGTCATCCTCTCCACGTACAGTCCTCTGTCGATTCCTATTGTTTGTTGACCATGTTGACAACGCGAGAGGGCGGCGGCATGGCGAGCGCACCAAAGCGCGCAGAGGATGACGGCGAGGTCTCGGACGTCGGTGTTAACGATTTAGGAGACGGTGGGGCGGCGATGCGTGCACTGAGGCGCAGCCAGCCGTGGGAGGCGGAAGCAGGAGGCCGCGCCGGTGCTGGTTTGGTTTTGGCGGCTGGAGGAAGACAGGACTGAAGAAACATGACATACTGTAAAAGCAGCAGGAGTACTTAACAACCTTAACTGAAACCAGCAGGGGCACTTAACTACCATAGGTGAGAGCAGTATGAGTACTTATATAGGTTCAACCGTACAAAACACTCCTGGAACAGCGCTACTTTGCCTACATTTAACCAAGGGTGAGGCCGCCAAGCCCTAGGACAAGGCCCAGGCACCACCCCACGCATCCACAACCTCTAAAAGCGGCTTCATATCGCAATGTGGTCAATAAACAGTATATCTCTTTAGACCCATGCAAAAGCAGGAACATAATCTTCTGTCCTATTCTCCAAGATGGACGGGCCTTCATTATTTGAGACCACCCATGAATAAGTATCTTTTCATCTCCAAGGGGAATGGAGTAGGTCGACATAAACATCATGTTGTGACCAAGCGCAAGTCTGACCTGACCATGGTCAGGCATCTGTATAGGAACAATAGAACTGGGCAGTTTCTGTTTCAAGAAGATCACAGCTGTAAAACTGTGTATAAGCAAGAGTTTATGAACAACATATATAATAGAAAATAGCTCGTACCATAAGTTTCTCGACACCGTTGGACCTGTTCAACGAGTGCAGCAGTGGCACACATATCCCACATGGTCAACGAGTGCAGCAGTGGCACACATATCCCACATGGCCTTCCACCATTGAACACCCCACAAGGACCTCAAGACGATCAATAAAGTGTAGGAACTTGTGGATGTCGTCCCAGTCAACTTCAGTGCCATCAGTAACAGCCGAGTTCTTACAGAATAACAAACGAGTAGCCTACTTAACTCTGAAAAAACCTACATGTGCCACCAATTATAAGAAAATATTAGTTAGAAGTAGCATCTTCGTGAGAGATTCGTTGCTACTTCTAAAGTTAAATTGTGATTAGTTAGACAGAATAGGTGGATTAAGAAGTAATCGAGGCAACAAGGAAGAACCAAATACGGAACTAACATGGATGAACAATTGGAACGACGTCGGGATGGAAGATCGCAGTGAAGATGAGACCAGGTTCTGCTATTTCCATCAACATTCGTGCGCCAACTTTCTGTCCGTAACACTTGAGAAAGTTTATCCAAGTTCGGCCATAAAAAAGTAGTGATCTTCTTGGTTCATGAACCCAACTCGGAACTTATATCCATGGCTTTTCTTCACTGTGAACATTAAACTGGTGTATTCAGTTATGGCTAGGCCGAGCATCTTGAGTACATGTGTTCTGGCAGAGCAAGGAATGCACTGCCAGAAAAGCAATATGAGAACACAATGTATTCCCTATCCAAATCTAGAAATAATTTCCTCCTTGACGTCAGTGTTGACCATGATACTAGTAACTTTTATCCAAATATAGCAATCCAAATTTCCAAATTAGTCGACAACATGTTCAAAAAACGCCACCCTCCCGGATAGAAAAGAGGATTCTAGGAACATATTGTGCGCGTTTTAAAATCCTGTGTTAGGATGAGAAGGAACAAGTGTGGCGTCTCGCCGAGGACGCAGAAACCTGTAGGGTCCTCGCACTTTGGGCACTGCAAATGAAACACACTAGATTCAGTAGGAAGAAAAATGCATCAACGGCGGCGGCTGCCATCCTAGGATTACCCGCCACCAAGGGACATGGATTTATCGGGGATGGATGAAGAATTCGTACCAGGTTCTCCATGAGAAAACCCTATGAAATTGCCGAGCGGGGGTTTTCTCTGAACAAGCAAACGAGGGAGAAGGGGATTCAGGCCCAGTGAAATATTGCCGCTTCATCCGTCCAGCTTACTGCTAAAGCTGGAAAGGTGGGGTTTTTTGTGATTTGACAGCTCATTGGGCATTACTGCGGCGCTACGACCGGGGTGTGTCACCGTGCAGTTGTGCACTCTAATTTGGTGCATATGGAACGTGTACCCCGTTGCCGGATGCCCCACATATCAGCGAAAGGAAGTAGAAAGACAGGAGTAACTAGTTACACATAAATATATTTTTGACAGAGAGATACTCCCTTTGTAAAGAAATATAAAAATATTTTATATCACAACTTTATACATAAGAAAAATCAAGGGGAATATATATAACATATATAATTATAAAAAACAGAGTTTTTTTAATAGACTATAGATGAGTTGGTGATGATGGTGTGTCTGCCATCCTGCAATATAGGCCGTCCGATTTATATCTGACAGATAGGAAGGAAACTATGGCAATTTTGCAAAAAGGCACCCACACACCTCTCCACATTTGCAAATAAGGCCTTCCCTCGTTCATCCTTTTCTCTCACAAGATAAAATACTCATACAAATGCATCTTGATGTTACGTGCAACGCACGGGCATTATGGGGGTTCAGCTGAGAATATAATACTTAGACAGGCTCACGGTTCTGGACTTTGGGCCACGGGCCGGTGGGCGTGCATGTTTGGGGGCCCATGTGTTCTACCTCATCTCTTTTCATATTGCAAGCGATCGGTACGGCGCTGGTTTGAGATGCTGTCGCAAGGCAAATACACAAAATTGAATAAAGCACGACAGCTGTTAGAATGAAATCGAACGACGGTTCCTAACCAGCAATCAGAGTTGCAATTCTATCAAGGATATACCATGTGATAAATAATACTGTCGTACTAATACACAGAGGACACTTGTTTCACCATGCCAGATTATTACATCAAAATCTCTCGGAGGATAGATCAGTTCGGCAGTTGCGTGCTGCTACTGAAGAATTTCAAAGTTGATTTGGACCAGCTCTCCTTGCCGAGAAAGTTCGATTTTGACATCATCCCCTACCGCAAGATATGATTTAGATTTGAACCTTGACCATCCTTTAGCATCAATCATCATGCGACCATCCTTTGTACTTACGGTATATTGAGCAGGTTCATTCACACCAAGGCTGCACATGGTAAGAGAAACTTGGACACGGTCGCCCGGATTGGTGAACGACTCCCTCGTTGCTCTAGGAATTCTCTGTTTGCAAACAAGAAGACATACACAAACAGTTAGATCAACACAGTGAATCATGTGAAAAAACATGGAAAGAAAAAAAAACAAAGCACTTGGGCGGCCAATGCTTACCAAGAAGGTGGACATGTCGGTTTTTGTAAGGACTTTGGTATATGAAGTGCGAACTGCAGCCCAGTCTGTTGCTGGTGCAACTGCTGGTTCCGTTGCCGCTGCACGGGCCGGAGCAGATGCAAATGCAAGTGTTGGTGCAGGTGCTGAAGACGTTGCTGGTGCCCGTCCTGGTGCGACTGGTAGTGCCGTTGCTGCTGCCGGAGATGGTGCTCCTTGTAGAGCTGGTGCCGGTGTCGATGCCCGATCCTCCGGTAGATCAGCCTGATCCGCTGACGCGGTCGGTGCCCAATTCTCAGCTGGATCAGACTGAGTTGCTGCCGCTGTCAGTGCTAGAGCAACTGCCGGTGCTCGATCCGTTGTTGAAGGTGGTACCGATGTGCGAGACAGCGGCGATCATGTCTGGTCTGCTATGATCAACTTTCTAACTTGACTAGGCTCCATGACCGTGATACAGTCTTTTTCTTCATTTCTTTTAAACTCGAGAAGGACTAATTGTGGCATGTTTGTTAAACCAAACTGCAGTTCATCATAGGGATTCAGCTCGTACTCAGACAACAGATTGATCCAATTTTTTCCAGTAATATAAGTGATGGACAGTGCCTTCGTTACTGACATGACATAAGAAATGAAACCTGCAAAAATATCCATCGTAGAGCAAACCAAACGGTTTATTTTGTGATGAATGTCACATGGCAAAACCTGCATCGTAAAATTGCAGCAAAAGAAAGAAAACATGACATTAAATCAATAATATTTAGACAGTAAATCAATAAGATTTACTTGATGTGACATGAGTGAATCCTTACCAGGAAACCACTATGTTGAAGTACTAAACAGAAGATTGATCGTCCAGCTACGGGTGGCATGCAGGGCCCCCAACTACTCCCACAAGCAGGACAGTCCAAAGTTCATGACAAATCGTATGGAACGAACATCCATGGGACTGGAAATCCTGGTGGGTGTGATAAACCCTGCAATGCATAACCATATTGGAGTGTAACCATAATTGATAAACCGTCCTCACAAAAAAGATGATCTGGATACTTCAAATATACAGACTGAATTGAGTGGACAGACATTAACAAAGACTATTCTCAGGACTCACCACACACCAAAAGCGGTAGTACTAAACAATACAGGGTTCACAAACACAAATGAAGTACTAAACAATAGTACTTACTACAGACAAGCAAAGTTGCACTAATTAAACTATGCAGACTATTTCCTGCCACCGACCTACGGGATGAACCCCGCATAACTGACTAGGCCATGGACTTCGTGAGAGATGTCTACCTGCACCATCACCATATCTTCAACCTTGGATAACCTAACAGAGTGGTCTTTCCACTCATAAACATGACGATGAAGACATGCCGCATCAGATTTGTCGGGAAGCTTTACAAGAACCACACCCTTTGTAATCAAAGGCACAACCAGGAAATTGTTGTGGCCAAGTACAACCTCAAGAACACGCCTGACAACAATGCTACAGGAAGACACTAGTTCAGGACACATGGCGACAAGGACACATCAGCTGGATAGTTTAGCAGTAGAACTCATCCTCAGGTCTTCCAATTCACGGCACGACTTTGAAAACTTCATCTCCACCGCGGACCTGGTTCTAATTCAAACAGAAACTAAATATTTTATTACTACCTCCGTTCAAAAATATAAGATGATTTTTGATATTTTACTCCATATATGACTACATATATGCACAGAAATGAGTGAACAAAGACACTAGAACATGTCTTCAAAGGCATGAGAGCAGAGGGATTACTTGTAATATCCATAACACAAGTTACTGAGGCAAATATACCCTCTTCAAAGGTGGCATCGATGTTCATAAAGTAGTTGAAAGTAATCTATAAGAAATCAGTGTCAACCTCTCGCATGTTTTGGTCAAAACAGGAATTTAGAACCGTCATTTGGCACACAAGAATCACATGCAAGATCACCCAGAAAGTTGTACTACTAGTACTAGTACCGCGTGTTAGATGAAAAAACACGATCAAGATCGAGAAAAAGATCGTCAAGAAGAGATATTACCTGTACTTGCTTAATGAGGGATCCCGGAGAGGGGGGCTTGGACAGGGCGATGGCTTTTAGCTTGTCTGCGGTAGTCTCGGCGGGGTGCTTGTGCTTCTTCGTACCATGAGCCTCGACGGTTTTGGCCAGAGCCATATACATCACTTCGGCCGGTGCTCCAGCGTCCATCAAGAAACTATCAAATAGAAATAAAAGAAAAGAAACCATAATCACAAACCCAAAAGAAAAACATAGAGGGAGTTATAGGATCAGTCTCGGGGTTGCAAGACCGGGCCTTGGCTAGAATCAACACCATTGATGCGCTCACCTTTCCTTCTTTGGGAGAGAAGAACAATGGCAGAAGCAGGTCGGGGTTTTCTTGAAGAAATGAGGAACAAGATAAGGGAGAAGTGAGTGGGGGTTTTCTTCAAGAGAGGAAGTTGAGAGAGAAGAGTGAAATGATTGTTGCTTCATCCGTCCAACTTACTACTGGAAAGGAGGGGGTTTTGTGATTTGACGGCTCATTGGGTATTATTGCGGCGCTTCGATCGGGGTAGTCTACCGTGCAGTTGGGCACTCTACTACGGAGTAATTTAGTGCATGGCTGGTGGACCCCGATGCTGGTTGTCCCACACGTCGGCGAAAGTGAGTAGCAAGGTTCCCGACGACCGTCTGTCAGCGTCCTGGGAACGGGGGTACCAGACTTGCCTGCCTGCGGCCCAGGGCGTGGCTCATCCAGCGGCCTGGTACGGCCCACGTTCATCAACAACCGCTCAAGACCCTCGCGAGGGGCCAAGCCTCGCGAGGCGGACAACGCAAGACCTCCTCAGGGGCGGCCTCCCTAGGCTGGCTCCCGAGGAGCGGAGATATCTGTGCAAGGGGTACCTCGCGAGGTTCGCATGACGTGAGCCATGACGACCGCGGCCAGGCGGGTGCTAGTGGGCGCAGAGTACTCGTTGCCTCTTTGGTGCTAAAGGGGCAAGCGCAGGCGAGGACTCCCGAGGCATCAGGCAAAGGTTTCCATATTGGTGCAACGAGACCAAGACCACCACAACGGCAGGACGGAGGTCACCGCGGAGCCCACGACAGCGTCACCACCACAGCCTTTGGCAGCCGAAGACCACCTTTTGTTAGGATAACTTGTACTAGTTGTCCCCCTTCAAACTGGCCGTTGTGGGATCCCTTCCCGCCTAATATTTGGGAAGAGGACCCGGGCCTCTATAAATAGGACTAGCCAGCACCATAGGAGGCAACTGATCTTGGACTGGATCCACTCCACCAAGGCCACCATAGAAGCTCACCGAGCTCAAGAACACCTCTCCTCAGGAGGCTGTTAATCCCTTGTACTGTTCATCATCAACCTATGAGGCAATCCACCACACCACACTGGAGTAGGGTATTACACCACAACGGTGGCCCGAACCAGTATAAACCCTCGTGTCTCTTGTTCTTTGGGTTCGTCGAGTTAAGCCTTGAGATCGTTGCGAGAGCGAGCTAGAGGGAGAGAGATCTTCGTGCGCACCCCAGGGTTCGAACCTCAAGGGTTTGCCGGAACCCAGAATCCGACACCATCGAGGAGGATCTGCACGGTAGAGCGTGTCCACTGTTTTTCTGAAGAAAAAAGATATTACAATAGGCCTTTCCACTCTTACGACAGAGGAGTGCGAAACACGGCAGCCACTTGAACATACACAGTGGTCCTACTACTAGGCATGTGCAGTGGTTCATACGCTAGTACTACATAATCTTGTTGCTAGTGTAGTAAGATATGACGATAACAAATGATGTTTTGCGCATGTCAACTATATGAACAGTAATGTAACATAATACTGCTTTTTCGACTGTCTGGTCGGGAATGAACGGTGAGATCGATGTTAACAGAACTAGGTGTACAGCGCACATAGAGTACGGTGCTACAGTACTCCACGAAACATGAACCATATGAAGCACGAATCAGTGTTAGGCAGGGTGTATGAAAGGTGCACGGGATGGGAGCAAAAGTTTCCTTCTCGACCCACTTTTGGGTGTTTGGCAGAGTGCATGAAGGGTGCATGAGTCCACACTAGTAGGTTAACACAAATACACAAAGAGGGAACAACTATATTGAGATGAGAATGCAACCAAACACACCCACATGCTTTGTGCTACAGTGACCGACCTGCACCGTCTGAGTTTGATCCAACGGTCATGTTGCACCGAGACATGGACATGCCCATGCAGAGGACGCCTAAACACCACCGAAGTCCCTCTGCTTCTCGAGGCGCACGACGTTGGTGATGCAGGGTGCAACCTCCCGCAGAGCCAGCTCCTGGTCGGCGGGAGCCAGCTCGTCAAAGACGGCGTCCAATGGCACGAATGGATTCCGGTGACGGAGCCCTGAGAGGATTCGCCCGGCAACGGCGACGGCATCCTGCAACCCCTCCTTGTCCAGCTCCTCCCCCACCACCGCGCGGAGACGGCTTAGCTCCTCGGAGATATAGGAGAAGAAGGAGACCAGGTCAGGAAGCCGCAGCTCGTTGAAGTTGACGGGGTGGTCGAACGAGTTTAGCCCGATGGCCGACATGGTCGCGCTGGCACGACGGTAGGCATCTCGCAGCCGCAACACGTGTCTGGCAACTTGGTCCACCAAGTGGCTGAGGCGATCCTGGACCTCATCACGATCGGCCCACTCGTGCTCCAGCCGGCTCCCCTGACGGCCTATCGTATCTCCCGCTTTCTAGAGCAACGTCGCCGACGCCTCGAGCATCTTTCTGGTGGACGCCTGCCGCTTTTGAAGCTCCGTGAACTCCCGCACATAGGAGGAGCATGGCACTCCTCTCCTCCTTGAGCTCATGGAGCTCCACGTCCTTGGCCCTGAGCTCCGCGTTCTTGGCCCTGAGCTCCGCATCCTTGGCCTGGAGCTCCTGTGTCAGGCGCCTCACCTCAGACTCCGTGATCTGCTGCGCCACCATGGCACCAGGTAGAAGCAATGGGGAGAGGAAGCAAAGGGGGCAAAACGGTTGAAAGTCAAAGCAATCAACGGGAAGGCGGAGGGAGCCAGCCGAGGATTGGGGTGAATCTTTTGGTTTTCACCATGGGAAAACACCAGTCGACGACTTTTCACATCAGCGAGCAGTCGGTTTTACAGGCGGAGTCATCGTGACTAAATTGCTGCCGCGCCTGCTCCCGTCAATCAAAAAATTAAAAATCATGCCGTGCCTGCCGCACCCAAACACCAGAGCAACGCCGCGGTAGATATTTAAATTTACCTTCCGGCAAGGAGATAAAAAAAGGGGTGAAAAAACAAATGTGGCGGCGGCCTAGCTAATCGGTCGCACTAGCCCAACTAGCTAGCCATGGTGCTTCACTGATGTACTCGGCGGGAAAGGTGGTCTTTCATGATTTGACAACTCATTTACTTGCTTCGGGGCTATGACCGAGGAGGACCCAGAAAATGCGTGGTAGGGCGTCCCACGTCTCGGCAAGGAAGAATATATGCGTGCACCATCCGGGAGGACCCCGAAACCGCGCGGTAGGGTGTGCCACGTGTCGGCACGGAGGAAAAATGTGCGTGTAAAATATACTGTATCAGATGTAGTACCTATGGTTCGACCTCGGGACCCAGCCAGTCGGTCGAAAACACCCGACTAGCCACACAACTTCATCATGCTAACGTGGCACGGAGGATAGGTGTGGTTAGCTCCGTCTCGACCAGCCACAACGTCTCTTGTTCTAGGCGATTCTTCTATTTTCCAAGCTTTTTTAGTTATAATAACACCACGGCAAGCTAGCGCCGCTCTTCGTGTGTGCTCGTGCGTCTAAAGGAGAGGAGAGAGAGATTGCAGACCTGGGACCCACCAGTAAGTGGGTCAACGGTCATGCACGTGTTGACGAGCCACTCCCTCTACTCTACTCAACGTAATACTGTATAAAATCAAGTTATGGGACAAAGCCAACAACCATTGTTGTTTCAGGCAATCGACTTACGCTTTGTAGTCCAGGTTGCCAGTTCGAATCTCATCTTTCAAAATTTTTTGGTTCAAATTTGATCAATGACAAGTGGGACCCCCGTGTGTTGTTCCGATATTCCAGCGTAGGATGGTTTTTTTGAACAAACACTTTGCACGGTTAGACAAGTAACGGCACGAGTTACACGTATTTTGCAAGTTTACGAACAAAAATGACACCGGCATAGAATATCACATCCACCCCGCAGCTTAGATGATATGGTGATACGGGTTTTTTCATCGTTGGAACTGAGATCCAATGGCTTGGGAGTAATCTTTGTAATTATGCGCAATTTCCAAACTCTCCAAGGGTTTATTAAAACATTCAGGCCTCATGTGTGCCGCTGCATCTTGGATCCAACGGCTCCCCGTTGCTCATATTAGGTGCTCCCCGTAGCTCAATTAGCCGCTACAGTGGCACGAGCAGCTAGGTCGTATGATCTGTGATCAGATGCCACATGCGTACTACTTGTACTTTCTGCGCAATTCCCAAACTCTCTCAGGCGTATATTAAAAATATATTGAAACCTCCTACTGTGAGCCGTTAGATCTCCGTGAACTCGTATCACCCTAGAATCTATGGTGCGGGAGCACCTCATATTCTCCCGTGCGAGAAAACATCAGGTGCTCTCACAGCTTGGATGCTACGGTGATACGAGCTTCGAGGTCGTTTGATCTGAGATCCAATGGCATCTGAGCAGTCTTTGTGCTTGTAAGCAATGGCTGAACTCTTTGGGGGCTTTTCTGCAAAAAACATTCAAACCACCCAGGAGTTGTTGGGTCACAAATCCAACGGCTCCGAAGTGCTTGTATCACCAAAGCATCTAAGGTGTGGTCGCACATGATATTCTTACATACAGGAGAATATGATGTCCTCCTTCATCTTAGATGCTACGGTGATATGAGCTTCGACGTCGTTGGATATGGGATCCAAAGGCATCTGAGTAGTTTTTGTACAAATTGTGTGCAATTCTCAAACTCATTAAGGTTTCCTGTAAAAATATTAAGACATCCCGTGAGCTGCTATATCTCAGATCTACAAGCTCCAAGCAACTCGTGTCAGCATATAGCATCTAAGGTGTGGGGGCACATGATATTCTCCCGGGGAGGAGGGGGTGCAGAACCAATCGGTGTTTGGGAGGCTGGGGACAAATATAATCTAAAAAATCCTAAACACAACTTCACAATTTTATCTAAGGTCGAGGGGTTAACCCCCGACAATCTACATAGCTCGGCCTAAACACAACATTTGCATGTACAATAGTACTAGACTTAATATTCATGTTTTAGTTTCGTGTTCATTTTAAATATTGAATTGAGGACCATGCATGTCTTACATTTTACTCCCTTCGTTCCTATATATTAGGCCTTCTTTGGTTCATAGGGTAGGAAAATCGTAGGAATAGGGAAGTCATAGGAAATGAGATGACATGTATCTTAGTCTTTTTAGAGATTTCAAATGGACTGCCACATACGGATGTATATAGACATATTTTAGAGTGTAGATTCACTCATTTTGCTTCGTATGTAGTCACTTGCTGAAATCTCTAAAAGACTAATATTTAGGAACAGAAGGAGTATTTTTGAATTCGTGTCATTCATGCATGGTTTGGAAAAATAGATGCACTATACTTATTGGATTGTTGTTGTGTTCGTGTGTGTGTGTGCGCGTGTGTGTGGTCATATGCTTGATACATACAAAGTTTTCTCACCACCATACCGTTCATGTTTTAAATTTGAATTTGCAATGAAAAACTTACTAGGGATACCATGAAATGTGAAATCCACGTTGAGATCAGTATATCACAAACTCACTCTAATTCAAGAACTCGTCATAAATCAATTACCACGTTGAGATTACTATTTGGAAGGAAAATACGGGCATAGTAATACACATAGATTCGTTCGACAATTTAAAAGATTCCTTTTGTATTCTCGAATGGTAGGACCCAACGGCATACCAGCCAGACCTTGGCTCGTGTTGATCCTAAAAAACGGGCTCGTGTCCTTCTGGTGGCGTGCGTGGTACGCACATTAGCCAACTCCAACTAGTTGAGCCTCCGCGTTTCGAGTCGAAATATCTGGCGGCCAGAATTCCAGCCCTTGGAAATTCCCCTCATGTCCCCAGTCCATAATGACTACCAATGAACAATGAAGGGATGCTTTAGTAACTAGACAACGTTACTTACCATGCCAAGCACGGTTCAATTCCCTCGGCCGCCGCTACCCAAGGTCACCCGTCAACTACATTGCCTAGTACTAATAGGAGTAGTACACCAGGATGAGCACAGAATTGAGCCCATTTGTTCATGCCTAGTACTTAGTTAATATATCAGGCAATGCACTGGTACGGAGGGATTATCCTTTTACTCTGCATATATAACTTGTCTGAAGTCTAACTAAGCAAAATGTTTGACCAAATCCTTTCTTAAGAAATACAACAGGAAAGATGTATCGCTTGAAAATTTATTGCATGATGCAGGTTATGATATTGTTTCGAATCCTGGATTTTAAATTTCAGAAAATCCAAAAGTGACCAGAAATTCATGAAACTGAGCAGGGTCACGTGATATGGCACAAATATTCCTACGTGATTTTTTTGTTCAATTTGAGACAAGCTGCTTATGAGAAGTTGCACAAATGAAGAGCCAAGGTATTTTGGAACAAAGGCTTGTCACGTTAAGGCGAACGCTTTCACTATTGAAACCGTGGGCATTTACGTGCCGCCACAAGTCCCGCTTCTCATCGGTAGGTGTCGTCCGAGCAAGCATGTGAGTCGACGGGAGGCATGCGAGCAGACCGCTGCGCCGGCTGACAGGGAGGCGTGCGAGCAGACCGCTGCGCAGGCTCACCGGGAGGCGTGCCCTTTGACCAGGATCCGCCGCCCACCTTCGTCCCAACTGCTATCACTTTTATTGTCGCCGGCGCCGCAGTTTAAAATCAACCCCGTACTACCCGGTATCGCTACAATCTTCTCTATTCCTCTCCGATTCTCCTGTCGTCTACCTCCAACCAGCCTGACCTAACCGTACGCCATGCCGCATCACGATGGTCTGCCCTTAATCTTCCAGTTTCCTGAGGAAGACACCCAGCCGGAGTCTCAACAACATAAGGAGCTTTGGGACGAGCTTGAACCGGCCTTGCGGGAAGACGTCGCGCCTGTCCCCGCTCCCGTCGCCCCAACTGTGCCAACGCCCATCCACGTGGCATTGATGGGCTGGGAGCCGCACATTGTCTCCGAGCTTGATGCCACGGGGTTCCACGAGGTCCCCGCTGACTTTCACGTGCCCGTGCACCTGCCAGCGCATGCGCCTGCACGTGCACTGACGGGCATGCCCATGCACCTGCCAGCGCATGCGCCTGCGCGTGCACTAACGGGCACGCCCGTGCACCTGCCAGTGCATGCGCCTGCACGTGCACTGACGTGCGCGCCCGTGCCGGTGCCCGTGCACACAAATGTCTCCGCCGCACCGTTGCCAGCGCCTGTCCCCACGCGGGTGCCAGTGCCCCCCTCAGCGGCATGGATGGCTGCCGTCGACCGCTTCCTTGCACCAATGCAAGTCGACTCCTCCCGCCGGTTGACTTGCTCCTGGAGATCGAAGTCCAGAACATCGTGGCCTTCCTTGAAGGTAGGGCCAACATCCAGGAGTACGCCAACAACGGCGCAAGACGCCGTCGTCGCTGTTGGTCAGTGGCCCGATGGCACACAGAGCACGGCAGAGGAGCCGCTTCCCACCTCAAGACGCACCCGCCGCCGCTGCGTAATCTAAATTTGCCATGAAAAACGTTCGGATTGCCATGCTTAAAATCTGAACGTTTATCATTTCCGTTTATTTTAGATCGATCGTCGTATGAATGTAAAGTCAGAGTCAGACTGAATGAAATCTATGGTTTGATCGATTGAATATTCTGCTAGAGCCGTATCAAATTAAATATAAAACGTCATCAAGCCACATGTATTCCTTCTCATCCAACGACCTAGACTGCTTCAATGTCGAGCGCTCAACACGTTTAGCATGCAGTTAATTTCATGCCAAAATAGTGTTAATCACATAATAACAAGCAAATAATATCCTACTTAATATCCGCATGCACTTAATATACTTCCAAATTAACGTGCATTGCACGTACACATTGACTAGTAGTACTACTAGTACGTGAAACTGGTGCCATAACTTGTGAACGCATCCAGATATGGTCAACGGCAACATCGCCCACGAGTTCTTCGTGTTTGCCCATGCGTCTAAACGCAGAAGGGGAGGAGAGAGAGAGAGAGCACACATGGAACCCACCAGTAAGTGAAGGCGAATAGTACGTGCTAACGAGCCGGTCCCACTAATGTACTAAAAATAATATTACATGTTATCCATTAAATAGGCTGTGGTAATATAAAAACATTATTTGAACAAAGGGGGGTACAACAAACATTGCTGTTCTACGTATGTTGCCTATTTACGTGCGGCTTGAAGGCCCAGGTCGCATGTTCGATCCTCGTCCTTTATTTTTTAATTTGTATATGGGTCCAAATTTGTTTCATGACAGGTGGGCCCCTCGGTGTGTAGTTTGTAGCACTTTAATTTGTGGGTCGAAATTTGTTCCATTCCAGGTGGACTATCAGTGTGTAGTTTTGTAGCTTATTTGTAATAATTAAAGAGAACAACAGCGTTTTTTGCAATAATACCATGGCGCGATGTTGAAGGCGAGAAATGACGTGCGAGAGAGCGATGACCGAGCCAGAGGGAAATCAATTGGGGGAGGTGTCGGTGTCAAAACCGGAAGATCTCGGGTAGGGTTTCCCGAACTGTGCGTCTTAGGATCGAAGGTAACAGGAGAAAGGGACACGATGTTTACCCAGGTTCGGGCCCTCTTAATGGAGGTAATACCCTACTTCCTGCTTGATTGACTTTGATGAGTATAGGGGTTACAAGAGTTGATCTACCTCAAGATCGTAATGGCTAAACCCTAGATGTCTAGCCTGTATGATTATGGTTGCCTCTATGGACTAAACTCTCCGGTTTATATAGACACCGGAGGGGGCTAGGGTTGTACAAGGTCGGTTTACAGGGGAAAGAAACTATATACCCGAACGTCAAGCTTGCCATCCACGCAAAGGAGAGTCCCATCCGGACACGACGGAAGGTCCTCAATCTTATATCTTCACGGCCCATCAGTCCGGCCCACATCACATAGCCCGGACGCCTGAGGACCCCCTAGTACAGGACTCCCTCAGTAGCCCTCGAACCAGGCTTCAATGACGACGTGTCCGGCATGCAGATCATCTTCGGCATTACAAGGCGGGTTCCTCCTCGGAATACTCCAAAGCAATTTTAACAAAAAGAACCGTATTCGACCCTTCGATGATGAGGCTTTTATATCTTCGGTCTTGCTGGGTGGGCCCTCCATGATGCTCCGGACGGCTTCGGCTTCGCATTAAACATCATGTCCTTCGGCTTCCGCGCCTCCGTCGCCTCATCTTCCACGTGTTAGACGAATATGAAGGGTCCAAGCGTTTTTACAAATAACACCCTGACAGCGTATGGAAGGCGTCTATTTAAGGAGATTAGATCTCAGATGCCATTTCACACTAGGCGAAAATCCTTCGAACTTGCCACAAGAAACCACGCAAACATGGCCAACGCTCCCAGTTCTTTCCTCCCGCCCCCATGGTCCTCAAAAAGGCGATTGGGAGAGCTGCTCGGTATCCCACGCCTAGCTGACCAAGCTTCAGGTGCAGGAGTATCTCCCTCCCGCAGATCTATTCCCCGTTTGGGCGGGATTAACTTCCTTCAATGATGAGGCCTTGGCGGAAAACTTCCCCAATCCTATCAAAGGGGAGTGAGTGTGCTTTGTTTCCTTTCCATTAAGGGGCATTGGGTTCCCAATCCACCCCTTCCTCTGAGGGCTCCTGGAGTATTATGGCCTCCAACTGCATAATCTCATGCCCGACTCCATTCTACACATTGCGGGTTTCGTTGCTCTTTGTGAGCTGTTCCTAGGCTGCGAGGCCCATTTTGAAATAAGGGAGGAAGCTTTTCTGCCTCGTCCCCCGCTCCCAAAAGGGATCTATATTCGAGGTGGGCGGTGCCGAAGTATGGCGTGTAGCCGGAACAGGATACCTGTCCGGCACTCCGAAGAAGGCATCCGAAGAGTGGCCCTCAGAGTGGTTTTATATTGAAGACGTTGTTCTCCCAGATCCAATCCGACGGGGCCTACCCAAATTTTCCAACGCTCCGTTAAAGAAGCACCACAGCTGGTGCCCCCGGAGCCTCGAAGAGGAAGATAGTGCAGAGGTTTAAGAAGCTAATGGACAAGATAAAGATACTTGCCCAATCCGGATTGTCCATAATTGAGGTAATGGCTATTTCAATGACACGAGGCGTTCAGCCACTTCAGTCCAGAGGACTCCCCATGTGGCACTACAATGGGGAAGACGACGCATCATGCTGCGGGCGTAAGGGTCTGGACAACTTCACCGCCTTGGCCGCTATGTTGGCTGATCTTTATAAAGGGGAGAAAGAAGAGTTCACTCACCTTAAATGCTGAGAGGGCTTTTCCATGTACAACCCTCCTAGCTGGGTGAGCATTTGCTCCATAACCTTAATCGATCTTCTTCCTGAGTCATACTCAGTTGAACTTTAATCCGACTATTTCTAACCGGAATGGAGGAAGGTTGTCGCGGGGATCTATACCCCGCTCCGCAGCTAGAGGACCATATTTGGGACCTTGATCCTGGATTTGAAGAGGATCCGGATATATTCGTAGATCTCAAGGAGAGGGTCTTCTATCAGGCGAGCTACGACGGTACAGAAGTGGCCATTATAGCCAATTACCCGGCCTTCTGCCCTCCTCTCATGTAAGTACAACGGAGACGTCTCCTCCAAAAGAGTTTTCTCACTACGCCTCACCTACCGCACTGTCTCGTGCTTCAAACGGGGCGGCGCTCGTCTCGCCACGCCGTATCAGAGGCATCCCTTAAGAGGGCAGAGCCTGTGCGGGGCGGGTCTTTGAAGAGAAAGGCGGATGGCAATACCGCCGAGCCTTCATCAAAGAGGTATGGTTTTTAATATGACCCATGGCAATCATACCGAATTGTGACGTTTCCTGCTGTGCCATATTTCAGGAAGAGCGTTCGCCGGACTGTGTCCGGAGACCTCGCTGGACATGCATCAACCAATCCGACCCCGGACCCTGCCTACAGGGCTAGAGTTGACACGGGTGCAATGCCGGATTGTCCTCTCTCCAAAGACTCGAATAATGTATCTGTCACCAACTCTGAAGTGGAGTGTGCAATGAACCATCAACACCGGAGGGCAGCTATGCACGACCCCAACTTCACTGAAGAGGCATTCAACGCTTTCAGCTCAGCGGATGCATACATCCGAGCTGCTCGGGATGGGCTTGCTGGAGCCACTCGCCAGCTTTCAAAGGATATGTGGGTAAGAACTTTATTGTGTAGATTTAATAATCATATGCCAGTAGCCCCCGAGACTTGAAACAGTTGACACAACTGATTTAAGGATCATTGTACAATCAGGTACTCACAGAGAAGAACAACATGCTGTCTCAGGAGCTGGGAAAATGTCGGACCCAACTAACTCTTGTCACCGCCGAACTGGAGAAGTCCAAGCAAGGAGGCACCGACTAGTAATGTCCACTTCTGTCCGGAAAATATAATCATATGCCAGTAATGTTTTTGAAATAAACACTCTGGTATTTACGATGGCAGGAACACCGGATCAGCTGGAAGAGAAACTAAAGGCCGCGCAGGTGGATAAACAACATGCTGAAAGGCAAGAGGCCGCTGGTCAGCGTATACTGACACGGACCAGGGATGAGAAGAACAAGCTACAAGATGTCAACATCAAGCTAGCCGAAGAGCTGAAGGATATACGAGCCCAACTAGCGGATGCCTTGAAGGAAAACAGAAAGCTGAAAGGCGGCATATTCAGTATGCTACTAAACCATACTTTCGTATGGTCCCCAGGTGGAAAGTTTTAACAAATTTGTCTCTGTAGGTGTGCTGACTGGTCGGCCCGAAGGAGAGATGTCCGGATTCGAAGGAGATCTGCTGCAAGAGCTGTCCAAAGTGCATGAGCGAGCCCGGAAGGCAATGAGGAACATTGCTAAAGCTCTATGGCCAGCCGATTCTCCTCCAGGAAGTATGGAGGAACTCGTGAACTTATTCAAAGGAGCTCGTCACTGCTTTGGACTATGGAACATATCGGCCTACCGAGAAGGCACACGAGAAGCCTGGGCCATGGTGAAAATACGGTATACCAGACTTGATCCGAATCATATGGCCCTGGTCGGGCCTCGGGGACCAGATGGACAAGAAATTCCTGTTAGCTTGGTGTATGACCAAGTGAAGATAGCCGCCAAGTTTTCACAACAGGATTGTAAACTAGACAACCTGTTATATGGTCTAGAGGAAGAAGTATGCGAATCGAAGTTGTAATGTACTGTTATCGACAAACTTTTCTCCGGCCGAATTGTAAAACGATTGTCATGGCAGACTTTCTGCTTCAACCTCCGAAACTCGATGTTTGGAGTGTTTCCAAATACTATACCGTCGGTAAACACCAAAGTATGTTTAGAAACCAGGCAGTCCGGTCATAGTTGCTTGAACAGACAAGTTGTATTCGGGGAGTTATGTTATATTAAATTTGATCGTAAGAAACATCTTCCAGAGAGAATAGTTCTGTTAAGGGTTCCTCTCCCTAGGCCAGCATGCGTTGTTATGCATGCCTAAACTGTGATGCGAAAAATCACAGTACACGTAATTTTTGGGGGCTTATATTGCAACGAGGGTAATTCGTCTTTTGTTCGCCGACCAATTATTCCCTTAAGAACGCTAGCTTTCGGCTTCACCCGTCTGAGGTACACGTCTGGATAACCCGGCTGTAACAATCGCAGAGGTGCTCCCTTTATGCCCTAGCCGAACAAACGGGAACGTAGGGCATAAGCACAGGAGCCAGGCAACCCAGCTTGGCAAAAACTTAAGTCATAAAGGTGCATATAATGGTGAAAAAAGGCATATATGAGGAGACGACACATATATACAGTGAGCTTGATGCTCGAAAATAATAATAAGCTTCTGTGACAAGAAGCCCCCAGGTATTGTGGGGTATGTACATTTAAGGATGTAGACCCCTTAAGTGTGTGGTTTATCCCAGCACATGCTAGAAGTTGTATAAAAACAAAAAGAAGAAAGAGAAAAAATAGAAAAAGATAAAGAACAATGAGTCCGGACTTAGGCGTAGAACCTTCGGAGTCTGGCAACGTTCCATGGGTTCGGCTCTAAGCGATTATCCGATGCGTTGCGAAGGCGATAGGCTCCTCCAGTAAGAACTTCATCGATAATGAAGGGACCCTCCCATTTGGGCTTGAGCTTGTCCTTTTTCTTCTCTGGTAGGCGTAGAACGAGTTCACCGACATTATAGGTCTTTGCCCGCACTTCTCTGCTTTGGTATCTTCGAGCTTGTTGTTGGTAGAATGTTGAACGAGCTTTTGCAACGTCGCGCTCCTCCTCCAGGCCATCTAAGTCATCTTGCCGATCGAGATCGGCCTCTTTCTCTCTCCGTACATGCGCACTCGAGGTGAGTCGTGAATGATATCGCAGGGCAGGATGGCCTCTGCCCCGTACACCATGAAGAACGGTGTGTATCCGGTCGTGCGATTGGGCGTGGTCCACAGCCCCTAGAGTACGGAGTCGAGCTGGTCGCATGTTCGATCCTCGTCCTTTATTTTTTAATTTGCACATGGGTCCAAATTTGTTTTAGGACAGGTGGGCCCCTCGGTTTGTAGTTTGTAGCACTTTAATTTGTGGGTCGAAATTTGTTCCATTCCAGGTGGACTATCGGTGTGTAGTTTTGTAGCTTATTTGTAAGAATTAAAGAGAACAATAGAGTTTTTTGCAATAATACCATGGTGTGACGTTGAAGGCGAGAAAGGACGTGCGAGAGAGCGATGACCGAGCTAGAGGGAAATCAACTGGGGCAGGTGTCGGTGTCAAAATCGGCAGATCTCGGGTAGGGGGTCCCGAACTGTGCATCTTAGGATCGAAGGTAACAGGACATAGGGACACGATGTTTACCCAGGTTCGGGCCCTCTTAATGGAGGTAATACCCTACTTCCTGCTTGATTGACTTTGATGAGTATAGGGGTTACAAGAGTTGATCTACCTCGAGATCATAATGGCTAAACTCTAGATTTCTAGCCTATATGATTATGAATGCCTCTATGGACTAAACCCTCCGGTTTATATAGACATCGGAGGGGGCTAGGGTTGTACACGGTCAGTTTACAGGGGAAAGAAACTATACACCCGAACGTCAAGCTTGCCATCCACGCAAAGGAGAGTCCCATCCGGACACGAGGTAAGGTCCTCGATCTTGTATCTTCACGGCCCATCAGTCCGGCTCACATCACATAGCCCGGACGCCTGAGGACCCCCTAGTCCAGGACTCCCTCAGGAGGTGTGGGTGTTGCAACGGTGTTCGGAGTAGTTGCGGGCCGAATGCTACGAAAATATAATCTAAACCCACCGGAATAAATGCCTACACAAATTAATCCAAGGTTGGAGTCCCCCTCGCAATGTAAATAGCTCCGGCTTAGCTTCAATGTGTGGAAGATACAGCGTGAGAAAGCGAGGTCAATCGAGAGACATATAGATAGAGAGACAAAGTGAGTGTGGTCCGACATTCATAGAAAAGATATATATGCTCTGGAGAGATATTGTCGGATTGAGCTTTTGGGAAGGGTGAGGGCTGTAAGATAGAGTTTGAGAGATGATCCAGTCACAAACATGTAGATATATTTTGTGCGTGGGAGGAAGCAAGGTCAATCGATTACATATATAAAGGGAGAGAGATTGAGCGAGTGTGGGTTGTCATGCGATCGAAAGAGTGAGATGGGTTGGAGAGAGTGACCTAGATAGAGAATGTGCGTGAGAGAGTATACAATATGAATATGTTGAATTGGGCTCAAACATGGAGATATATCGTTTGTGTCCGAGAAAGAGCGAGGTCAATCGAGACATAGAAAGAGAGAGAGAGGGAGAGAGGGAGAGAGCGAGAGAGAGAGAGAGAGATTGAGCGAGCGTAGCCCGCCATGTGGTCGAAAGAGTGGGGGCGGCTTGGATGGACTGACCTAGATAGACAATCTGCGTGAGAGAGTATAGAGTGTGTCGACCGAGGCCCGAACAGGGAGATATATCATTTGTGTGTGAAAGAAAACGAGGTTAATGGAGACTCAGATAAAGAGAGCAAGATTGAACGAGTGTGGCCTGCCGTGCGGAAGAAAGAGTAAGATAGTCTCGAGGGAGTGACCTAGATAGACAATGTGCATGCGTGCGCACGAGAGGTTGGGGGCCTAGATAGGCAATGCATGTATCTAGTAAGAGAGGGTGGGAGAGAGAGAGAGAGAGCTCGGCATGGGGTGCAATGGGGGGGGTGTGAGGTAAATACATTTGGTAACAGAGTAGCAAAGGGGGGTTGTGTAGTTGAGAGAGTTAGAGATCGAAACATGGAGAGAAAGAATGAACGTGTGTCGGAAACCGATAGCTTCCTAAGGTGGTTAGGAGAGGAAGATTGACCGATACAGGAAGTATGTAGTGTATGTGCTGAGGGGGTGGGGGTGGGGCTAAAAACAACATTTGAATGTAGACAGTACGAGACTTAATATCGATGTTTCAATTCCGTGTACATTGTAAGATTTGAAATGAGGACCATGCATATGGGTAATTATTTCGAATTCGTGCCATACAAGGTTTGGAAAAGTTGACATTGACTCGATTGTTGTGCCATTTTGTAGGTCATATGTTTGAATCCATCCAAAGTTTTCTCACTACCATGGTGTTCATCATATACATATGAATTTTTATTAAAAAAGTAGCATGGATACCGTGAAATGTGAAATCCACGTTAGAATTGGAGATTCCTATGTGACACACACTCTAATTCAAATAACTAATTATGTGACACACACTCTAATCCACGTTAGCGTGGATACCATGGTTACCGTTTTGATTTTTTTTCTTCAAATAACTCCTCATTAATTAATATATAGTATCTTGTTTCGAATGACTAATTATTTGCAAGGAAAACACGGGCATGGTAATACATACAGATTCGTTTGCAAATGAAAAAAAGATTCGTTTGCATTCTCAAATGTAGGCACACCAGGCAGACCAGGGTCGTGTCGTGGTGGTCGCGTGTGTCGTACGGACGCTTAGCACCCAGCCACCCACCCCCTCCCTCTCTCCCCCCCAAAAAAAGAACGACGACAAAATAAGTTCGCGCTTCTACGTTTCAGATTGAAATATCTGGCGGCCCCAATTCCAGACCTACAAAATCTCCCTTCTCCACCATCCCCTTCCGCGCCCAGATTGCTCAAATCCCTAATTCGCCGCCAACCCAAGCAAAATTTGAATCGCCCCTCGTCTCGTCTCTTTCCCCACCTCTGTGCCGGATGACGACGACAAAGACGACGGTCGCGCTTCACCACCGCACTGGAGCTACCTCATATATGCCCTCGTCCACCGCACTGGGTGGTCCACTGACAACGTCGGCCGCCACAACCGATGTGCCTCCCAGACACCGACTTCCACCGCATCAGGTGCGCTTCACCGACGCCGTCTCCCACCTCACCGGGGCTACTTCACCGAGCACATCGTCGCACCTCCACCCCCAGAGGCCGTTGGGGCTTCACCAACGGTCTCGTCCACCACATCGTAGCGCTCTGCTGCCACTCAAGATCTGCATCCGTGCGCGGCCAGCCAACACCAGCGCATCACCCACAACGGCTCTGAAGTGACCCGCACTCTAGCTAGGCGAGTATGACCAAACGCCGGCCCGAACTAGGTATCCACACATCACTCCCTTGTGCACTGTTCCGACGATGTTTGGATATCCTTTCACTGCTCTCTTAGCTTACACGCCTATGCAACTCTGACTATAACTCTTGTTTCTTCTGGAGATATCATCTAAAACAAGCAAAACCATTTTTTAGCCAAGCATGACAGCGCTACGGGATTTGGTACACATCCTGCACACCCGTATAACCTTGTAAGTATTTGTCCTCTGGTACAACAGCAATGTCGATTCCACTTATTTGATCAACCATTCGCCGTGTCAAAAATGCAGAGGGGGATGCAAGGAGCACAAGACCTGCACACCCAAGCAAGTGGTAACATGGACTTGTACATGGAACATTCCAAGCGTAAGCAGAGCTGCAGTGAGCCTGTACAACGAGCTAGCGTAAGTCCCTGCATTTCACTTAATTCGTATTGGCATGCGTGTATGATTTGTGTGCAGTGGCGGATTCACGAATTCAAGTTACCAGGGGCGAACATTTAACTTAAAAAATACGAAGGCACTTGCACTCCAGAAATCAACATAACTTGAGATATGTGAAGCAACATGCACTTTGAAAACCAGCTAATGATCCAAAGTAGTTCAGATTATAAAACACAAAATGATGCAAGAACCAAAAAACACAAAATGCAACATGGTGTGCAAGGACTACTAACATGGTCTGTACCTGCTTGAATTATTCGTTCTCTGGCTGAAAATGTCGAAGTGTAATTGCACCTATAACCAGTGCGCAAACTGCATATCAATATATCTATCCTGCACAAGTATGCCAATAGTTTCAAACAACAGATTAGAAAAGTATTTATGCTACATTCTCATGATACGGGGACTTTCTGGTAGATGGCCTCGACGTTTCCTCAAGCCGTGAAAATGTACTATAATTTGCTTGTCATCAATGCCTGCAAATCTCTATGTCTCTCTCAACATAGCAGATCATCATTAGACACTAAATCCTTTAATGGGAGCTTGCAAAATGCTTGCATTAGATCCCTCATTAGACACTATATGTTCATCACCAGGAGCATGTAAAATGTTTGCATCAAATCCTTCATTATCAGTCTGTTCATTAGACACTTCAGGCTCAAGAACAACATGAGCTTGTATGTTTGCATCCGAAATTTGATTAGATACATCAGATTCAGTCAATTCAGTATTGATTGGGGGAGTTGTAAAATAAGTAGAAATTTTTCATTTTCTCATAGATTCCCTACATACAAGCAGTTTTACAACACCGTCAGGTTTAACTATTGGCCATGAATTGAATAGTTGAATTAGATATAATCAGGGATGTGATGTACCTGCTCGTTGTGCATGCTGCTCTTGCAAGCAGCGACTGTCCGTTTGCGCAAGCTCGATGCCATGCCCGTGCTGCCGCCGCTGCCTCCCACGCAGGCTACACCCAGGGTTGGATCTTCATCTTCTTGTCCTTCCATTCTCTTGAAGCCCGGCGATCGCCCTCCAATGAGGGCACGAGGAAGTGCTGTGTCGGTCTGTCCAGCGGCGGCTAGGTTAGGAGTGAACCAGACTGGAGGCTGGAGCGAAGGAATTGGGATTTTCCCTGCTGTCGATCGATATGGGAGGCGCTCGTTTGGGCTGTGAGCCTGCTATAGGGCCTGTCTTGCACTTACGTTATTGGCCCATCTAAATTGAAAGGTTTTTCTTCATTTTTTATGTTGCCTGCTCGTGCGTTGGGACGAACAAAACTAGTCTGGGCCAACCTGGACGACTCAAACTAGGTGCACACTTTCCAGCCACCCGAGGCGGCCGCCCATACCAGCCCCTACGGTGGCGTCGCCCCTTTTGCGTGTCTGATTGGGTGAAAAATATTCCAGTGGCGCTTTTGATTTCCCACAGAATGGTTGAATTGCTTGTTTCTATGAACTGAGTTCGCCAATAATGTGAAGGATGCCAGTCTTTTCATCCTATTGTAGATTGCTTAGATCTCGATATGCCAAATATAATCGCAATGAAATATATAGTAAAAGCCAGTGTGATGTGTGTGGCTACAACTAGTCTGACTACACGTCCTCATATAACATATCAAGGATGCACCATCTTACCAGATTAACCGTTCGACTTACCAATGCAGTGTGGGAAGAAAGAAGTATTGGGACTGCGTATCCAAGTAATTGATGCCATGGACTCCTTCGTAGAACCTTGTAAGCGAAAAAGAAGTTGCAGTGTGCCTGTACAAAGAGCTAGCATAAGTTCAGTTACTTGCTTCTCGGAAATTTAGTTAGCCATACGTTGCTTGGCTTAATTTAGTTTGCTACTGATTACATAATGCCATAGCCTGTTAATCCTATTATAGACTGCGCCTATCTATGTGTTTGATACTTACTGTTAATAATTACCTGTTTGCCTGAACTTAAATAGCTACTTAAGCACGTAGATAGCTGGTCATATGTACTTCTAGGGCATATGTACTTCTAGGGTGCAGCAGAATTCATGTGTAATTTACGTTCTGATACCCTGGTTGTTTAAATGGTTTGCTGTTATCACTTGTAGCACTAGTAATGTTTGCATGTTCATAGATAGACAACTGTCAGGTTTATATGAGGGACACCGGCTTTTTAACTTATATATGTGTTGGAATCATTTTGCTTACATCAAAGAAATTTACAGATGTCTGTGTTGCTGGTAAACGGTACCGACTTGTTACTTTAATACGTTGCCAAGAACTTGTTAGTTTTACTAGTTCATGTGTAATTAAATATGTTGCCAAAAATGGTTAGTTTTACTAGTTTAATGTTAGTTTCTTATGGCTCTTGCAAAACTTTATTTATTGATTGCTAACATTCAAGTTTGCAGGATCCAACTGAAACTCCGTTGGCACAACAGGTATGTTTTCATAAACTTCCTTGTTTACCTGGTTTGGTGCTGTAATCATCTTACCAACTTCAAGTTTTCAGGATCCAATTGGAAGTCCAATTGCACAGTAGGTACATTTTCAAAAATATATTTGTGTAACAGGTTTGCTGCTGTAACTTGTTGCTCTAATCAAGTTACTGACTACTCAACTTTTCAGGATCCAAGAGAAACTCCAATGCCACAACAGGTTCCTTTTGCAAAACTTGTTTGTTTAACTGCTTTGCTGCTGCAACCAGTTGCTCTAATCACGTTACTGGCTACCCAGCTTTTCAGGATCCAAGAGAAACTCCAATGCCACAACAGGTACCTTTTGCAAAACTTGTTTCTTTAACTGCTTTGCTGCTGCAACAACCAGTTACAATGATGTTAATAACTACTTTTCAGCATCCAATTGAAACTCTTTAATTCCTTGTTTGTTTAACTGGTTTGCTGTTATAACTCCCAATTGAGATGTTTTGCTAACTTCAACTTTTCGGAATCCAATTAGAACTTTAATGGCAAAATAGGTTAGCCCAAGATCAAAGAGCAAGGACCCCATGGATGCTGTATCATCTCACAGCAGTGGCACAGGCCCAATCGTGCATCACGAATTGCCAACTGCTGACGCTCTAGAAGCTAAACTAGTGGTAGAAAGAGATTCTGCTTCTGCACTTAGAGATGAAGTTGACATGTTAAGGAAGCAAACAACACAATCACAAGCAGTACTCAAGACAACCATTAAATATTTGGTGGATTTCAAAACGAAGCAAGCTGAGACTGACCACATTGTTAAGGTCCTGAAGGAAAAAAGGAAATTAAATTCCCACTTGGTAAATCATAGGTGAAATGTTCTTTCCATCGTTGAATAACCTTTGTGTTGTTTGTTCATGTAATCGATCAAACCATTTGTTTTAGAGATCATGTAATAATTGTTTTTTTGGTTTGTAATTTTATTTGAGCACAAGTCTGTATTAATTGATAAGACTCGGAGACATTTCATTTTGATTGCTATGCCAGACCTACAAATATGCCAATCGGGCTGAACGTGCATTCAGCAATAATAGTAGTATAGATGGACCATAAGTGGCATGCACCGGAAAGGGCCAAGATGCTGTACTAGCTTCGCTAAAAAAAGGATGCTCTTCTAGCAAAAAAAGTACAGCGGCCTGGCTTATGTATGTTAGTTGATATTATTGATTCATATACTCTATAACTGTTTATATGTCTGTTAGTTTTGTACATTATTGGTTGATTGACTCGGTATTTGAATCTTGATACATCGCTTGTGTACATATCTAAATGGGAGTACACATTATGTTGCGTGTGACACTTGAGTTGGACATAAAGTGTTCCAAATATTCGAATTCACCTTAAACTGGATTCTAGCTTCTGAATTCGAGTATCGACATTTGTAATCATATTCATATATGACAGTGGAATACATCTTTGTCGTGCTTTTGAAGATATATAAAAACACATAGAATGATTTATAAAGATTCGTATAGGAATACAAAATGGATTCGAATTTAGTTGCCAGGGTAAACGTGGATGCTTATTGTCCCAAAATTCGAAAGAAGCGGCAAAATGTCCACTCCCACGTTGGCTCGCCGAAGCCAAGTGTTTGGGAGATGGAAATTACTGTGTACCCCTTACACGGATAATCCATCGGCCCGATTTCCACTACTCGCAATAGGGGTAGGTTAGTAACTTCTATTAGACGTGACACGACCACCTCTGAGCCCATCCGACACGGTGGGCACCAAACATGGGCGGCAAAACACATTTGATTCAAGCTCGTCCGAAAGACCTCTATTTCTCCCTCCATTTCCCCATTCATACATGGTGGGCGGCAAAACAAACTCGACTCTGCCAAAATCGATGTAGGCAAATATTTTCAATAGGCGCAGGTTTGTAACTTCACTCAAACGTGACATAACCGCCCTACCTGTCAGCCCTGTTCATACACCGTGGGTGCCAACCATGGGCGCCAAAACACACTCTCCTCGCCCGAAATCGCTCTGGGCAAATATATGCGAGTTGCGAGATTACCGTCCTATCCCCAACCAACGAGACGTCCAAATTTTAAACGGGGGCTAAGTTCGTAATTTTCCCATATTTCAGATAGGCGTGTCCCAAAAATATGGTTCCCCGTACCTCTCCCTCCATTTTCCCATTCATACACCATCTGCGCTAGAACACCATCCCCGCACCAGCCTCCTCCGTCCGCCACCCCGTCCATCACCGTCGTCCTCCACCCCATCCATCGCCACCGTCCTCCACCATGCCGGACCGCCTACCAAGACTGTGCCATCCACTTCTAGAGGTGGACGTTGCTCATCCACGGCGACGGACCAAGAGCCTTGCATCGCGTCCTCTCGCTTCGTCGGTGTCGTCGTCCTCTTTGCCGGGGCCGCTCACACGACCTTCTCTTCCACCGTAACGGGACTTATCCCCTGATGCACCCGTCTACCGTCACAGATCTGCTTCAACGCCACCGATAGCCATCGCACCCCCGATGCCTACACGGTGCCGCAAGAGAGGTGGTACTTCATATCTCCTCAACTTTTTGATCTCAACCAGAAAATAGATCGTAACTTGGTTACTGTACTTTCTTTTCATCTCTTAAAATTTAGTTCTTAGTTCGAAGCAAACAATGGATGCTAAATAGCATTTCCCCGGTTTGCAGCTTTAAATCCGCCATGGCACAGTCATAATAGGGTTTAATTGATCATGCTTAGGGTTTAATTGATCATGTTGGTTCCGTGGTAGTTTCTTTAATAGGAATCGAAGGGGAAACCCTCTTTTGCTAAAAAAATGCTTAGGGTTTCCCCCTTTTATGATCACTATACGATCAACATACGTGCTTCGTGTCATAATAGCACTGCTCCACCCATCAAGCTAAACAAGCTTAGTTATTCAAATACGAATTTGATATTATTAAAACAGAGACGTTTAATTGGTCAGCTAAATGTTCCTAATTTAGTTTCAAAAATGCATGTTCGCCGCTCGGGTGTGTATCTCTACAGGGTGCCCACGTTGTGCCGCGGCCCACCTTGGGATTTTGGGTCGGCCCAGGTGAGGGAGTCCTGGCTTAGGGGGTCCTCAGACAGCCGGACTATATCCTTTGGCCGGACTGTTGGACTATGAAAATACAAGATTGAAGACTTCGTCCCGTGTCTGGGTGGGACTCTCCTTGGCGTGGAAGGCAAGCTTGGCAATACGGATATGTAGATCTCCTCCCTTGTAACCGACTCTGTGTAACCCTAGCCCCCTCCAGTGTCTATATAAACCGGAGGGTTTAGTCCGTAGGACAACAACAATCATACCATAGACTAGCTTCTAGGGTTTAGCCTCTACGATCTCGTGGTAGATCAACTCTTGTAATACTCATATCATCAAGATCAATCAAGCAGGAAGTAGGGTATTACCTCCATCGAGAGGGCCCGAACCTGGGTAAACATCGTGTCCTCCGCCTCCTGTTACCATCCGCCTTAGACGCATAGTTCGGGACCCCCTACCCGAGATCCGCCAGCTTTGACACCGACATTGGTGCTTTCATTGAGAGTTCCACTATGCCGTCACCGTAAGGCTTGATGGCTCCTTCGATCATCAGCAACAATGCGATCCAGGGTGAGGTTTTCCTCCCCGGACAGATCTTCGTATTTGGCGGCTTCGTACTGTGGGCCAATTCACTTGGCCATCTGGAGCAGATCGAAAGCTACGCCCCTGGCCATCAGGTCAAATTTGGAAACTTGAACTACACTGCCGACTTCCGCGGAGACTTGATCTTCGGCGGATTCAAGCCCATGTCAGGTGCGCCGCACGATCACGACGAGCATGATTTAGCTCTGCCGTCGGACAGTGTTCGGGAGATCACACCTGCAACTACTCCGACCCTTAATCCGGAAGAAATTGCGCCATCGGAGGACGGGTGGATAGACCCCGCCACGAAGGCCGCACTCTCAGTGGCGATAGAGCTGAATACTAACTTCACCTCCCATGAGAGCCGTGTTGCCGAACCGTCGGGTTCGTCCCCGGCCACGGGCTCCGAACCGCTTACATCCGTGCCTATTGAATCCGATCGGGCACCGATCATGGAGTTTACTTCCACGGATATCTTTTAGCACTCGCCTTTCGGCGACGTGCTAAATTCATTAAGGTCCCTCTCCTTGTCAGGGGAACCTTGGCCGAACTATGTCCGGCTAGAATGGGATGCGGGCAACGAAGAAATTCGCGCCCCACCCACCACCCACTTAGTAGCTACTGTCGACGATTCAACCGACATGCTCGACTTCAGCTCCGACGACATCGACGGTATGGACGACGATGCAGGAGACGAACAAGAACCACCGCCCACAGGGCGCTGGACTGCCATCTCATCGTATGACATATACATGGTGGACACCCCCAAAGAAGGGGATGGAGATAAAACAACGGAGGATAATCCCTCCAAAAAGCAACCCAAGCACCGACGTCAGCGGCGCCGCTCTAAGTCTCGCCATAGCAAAAGCAGCGATATCGGCACAAGAGACAATAACGCTCTGGATAGTGCCGAAGACGACGATAATCCCCTCCAGCCAGACCTCGAGCGGGAGGATGAACAAGCTAGCCCTCCGGAACAGGCAGCAAACGGAGAATCAGAGGATGACAATTACATGCCTCTCTCCGAAGACGAAGTGAGCCTCGGCGACGAAGAATTTATCGTGCCTGAGGATCCCGTCGAGCAGGAGCGCTTCAAGCGCCGGCTTATAGCCACAGCAAACAGCCTGAGGAAAAAGCAACAACAGCTTCGAGCTGACCAAGATCTGCTAGCGGATAGATGGACTGAAGTCCTGGTAGCCGAGGAATACGAACTCGAGCGCCCAACCAAGAGTTACCCAAAGCGCAGGTTGCTACCCCAACTCGAGGAGGAAGCATTGAAACCTACATCACCAGCGTATGATGCGGCTGATCGGCCACCTCGCGGCCGAGACAGAGAGGCATTTCAGCCTGAAACCAGCCCGCACCCCGCCGCCACCCAAACAAAAATACCAAGGCCCGGGGCAACACGCGGGACCTGCGAGATGTATTGGAAAACAAGGCAAAACATGCAAGATCGATCTACGGATCACGGGGGCGCGCACCAACACGTGACGATGATCGTCACGCCGGATACACTAAAAGCAAATCCGGCCGAGCCGAACACGGCAGACAAGACTCGTATGAACTGCGTCGTGATATAGCCCGGCACAGAGGCGCCGCACACCCCCTATGCTTCACTGATGAAGTAATGGATCACGAATTCCCAGAAGGGTTTAAACCCGTAAACATTGAATCATATGATGGTACTACAGACCCCGCGGTATGGATAGAAGACTTCTTCCTCCACATTCACATGGCCCGCGGGGATGACCTACATGCCATCAAGTATCTCCCGCTAAAACTCAAAGGGCCGGCTCGGCATTGGCTCAATAGCTTGCCGGCAAACTCCATCGGAAGTTGGGAGAGCCTGGCAGAGGCATTCCTGGACAATTTCCAGGGCACTTATGTGCGACCGCCGGACGCTGACGATTTAAGTCATATAACTCAGCAGCCAGGGGAATCGGCCAGGAAATTCTGGACCCGGTTCCTAACCAAGAAGAACCAAATAGTCGACTGTCCGGATGCAGAGGCCTTAGCGGCATTTAAGCATAATATCCGTGACGAATGGCTCGCCCGGCACCTCGGCCAAGAGAAGCCAAAATCCATGGCAGCCCTCACGACACTTATGACCCGCTTTTGGCGGGCGAAGATAGCTGGTTAGCTCGTAGTACCAATACAGCAAGCAAACCTGGCATATCAGAAGCCAGGGATAGCAATGGCAAACCACGACGCAACAAACACAAGCGCCATAAATATGGTGAAAACGCCGAAAATACGGCAGTTAATGCCGGGTTCAGGGGCTCAAAGTCCGGTCAGCGGAAAGGGCCACCCAAAAATAAAAATCCAGGTCCATCCAGTCTGGACAACATACTCGATCGCCAATGCCAAATTCATGGCACCTCAGAAACGCCAGCCACCCATACCAACAGAGAATGCTGGGTCTTCAAACAAGCCGGCAGGGCATGCGCCAAAGATGAAGGGGGGGTCTCAAAGCGACGATAGCAACGAAGAGCCCAGATCACCGAACACAGGAGGGCAAAAGAAATTTCCCTCGCATATTCAATCGGTGAATGTGGTAAATACCACCCAAATTACCAATTCGGACCGGATATGCACCCTTAGGGATGGCGACTCAACGGAACTAGCCGTCCCACAATATAAACTAGGGCCGGTCACCTTCAACCGCACGGATTGTCCGGTTAACACCAATCAGGGCAATCCAGCCGCACTAGTCCTCGACCCAATAATAGACTGGTTCCACCTCACTCGAGTCCTTATGGACGGAGGTAGCAGTCTAAATCTGCTTTACCAGGACACAGTGCGCAAGATGGGCATCGATCATTCGGCGATCAAACCCACTAAAGCCACTTTCAGAGGCATTATACCAGGTGTGGAGGTTAGCTGTATAGGCTCCATTGCCCTTGAGGTAGTCTTCGGATCACCAGAAAATTACCGCATCGAAGAGTTAATCTTCGAAATCGTCCCTTTCCGCAGTGATTATCAAGCACTGCTCGGACGAACCGCGTTCGCTCGATTCAACGTGGTGCCACATTATGCCTACCGTAAGCTCAAGATGCCTGGCCCACGCGGCATCATCACGGTTAATGGCAAGGCCGAACCTTCCCTCGGCACCAACAAATACACCACTGCCTTAGCAGCAGAAACAACGAGCAGCACCTTGCAGCCGAACCTCGAGTCGACGTCCAGGCTCTCGGACACCGTCAAGGGACTCCGAACTACTTCGCGGAAGGATATCCCGGCTCGTCCAGAGCTCAACTAAACAATCCGGCGAAGGCTAGGACAGGCCGAACTCAGCGGCTCAACCGCCCTCCGGCACGTACACATTTCTTACATTTCCCTCACAGGTTCATCTTTGTGCCGACCAGGACGGGCTACACGGAGGCAGATTGAACGCGTAAGGGAATCCTTAGACATTCCACGCAGTGACCATCCGACTATATTACGCATCCGCACTCAGCCTCTTCCCCCTGGTCTCAGCAGGTTCCGCAATCATATTCCCTTTTTATCACATTACTTGTACCCATACGCATAGACGTACTATTCAAATACAACATGTGGATTTATATGACGTTTACCTGCTGTTATTTCTTATTGAAATCATTCTGTCAAGTGGCATCCGTACACAGTGATATGCCTTAAAATATGCCAGGGGCTTCGTTTTACTCATAACACGGCAATAAAGTCCGAACACCTTCATGGAAGTTCGGCACCCCGAACCTATAGCATTATATGCATCAGCTCCGAATCATGTCTTGGGTCAATAGTTGGGTTTGCCCGGCTCCCATGTTTTGGTACCTTACGTTCCGCTATATCGGCTAAGGTAGCACTGGGAGAACTACTGCGATTGTGTCCCGGTTCTTCCGGACGAGCACCTCAGTAGAGAAAGCCGAAAACTGACTGTCATGATACGGCGAGAGCTGGTCAGCTGTTCGAGAGGTCACAAAATCTTTAAGGATTTCTCCCGCATAATGCCATAACCAATGCAGCGTGCGATGGATCGGTTTTTTCTCCGATCAGGTGCTTATAGAGCCCCTAGTACGGTCTTCCGAACACCAGGGGCTGCGCCTACCATACTAAAGCTCCTATGGCTAAGTGAGAGTGATAAAGCCCTATAGTCCGATTGCCTGGTTCGTTGTGCTGAGCACCTCCTTCGAAGGACCCAAAACTGGGATAAAGAGTGCTCAGGTTTATCCCGAACACCCCCGTACTTCTTACGTGGGGGCAGAAGCCGACGACTGGCCAACTCTCAGGTTTAACATATAAAACGGCCGCACAGGAGGGTAAACTTTTATATAACAGGCGACAAATAAATGACCTTGTTCAAACATTACAAAGGACAACATGATTGGCATTCATGGAAATATAATGTCCTTGGTGCATAGCTCCGCTGCAAGGTAGGATCCTTTCAGGACACTCTCATAATATAATTCGGGCTTGCGGTGCTCCTTCCCCTCTGGCGGTCCTTCGGTCATCAGCTTTTCGGCATCCATCTTCCCCCAGTGCACCTTTGCGCGGGCGAAGGCCATTCGCGCACCTTCTATACAGACCGACTGCTTGATGACGTCAAGTCGAGGGCAAGCGCTTACAAGCCGCTTCACGAGCCCGAAGTAGCTGCTTGGAATCGGCTCGGCAGGCCATAGCCGGATAACCAGATCTTTCATGGCTAGTTCCGCCGCCTTATGCAGTTCGATCAGCTGTTTCAGTTGATCGGCAAAAGGCACCGGATAATTCGGCGCCAAATACTGTGACCAGAAGAGCTTATCTACGGTGTTCCTTTCTCCGGCTCGGTAGAATTGGGCGGCATCTGATATGCTGCGAGGTAGCTCGACAAATACCCCTAAGAAATCCGGATTCAAAATCAGAAACATAGTTTTCCCCTCAAATACTTGCTTTACATGAAAAAAGCCTTACCCGCCGCGATCTTTCTCGCCTCTTGGATCCCCTGCAGGGCGCTTTGGGTTTCCCCCGGGCATCGCTCGCGGCCTGACGCTCCTTGGTGAGTTCGGATTCTTTCTCCGTTAAACTCTGCTCCAAGGTCTCGCATTTCCTTACGGCCTCTTGCAGCTCCTACTCAGCTTTAATAACTCTGGCCTCGTGTTTCTCACGAAGAGTCCACTCTGTGGCTGCCTTTTTCTCGGCCTCGGCAACGGCCCTTTTAAGGGCCTCGACTTCGGTCATAATCCCTAGCTCAAATTATGTAGCTTATTTCATACTGAAAATTTATTTCGCAATAAACGCGAGCAAAGCTTGTGCATACCTTGTTTATCTCTCAACTGCATTCTCAATTGGCCAAGTTCTTCCTTGGCCCGCTCCAGACTTTGATTCAGTCCGGAGATCTCTGCAGCACGAGAGGCAGCAGCCGCTACAGACGCCTGCTTGTAACAGAAGAGAAATCAATATCATTCAATGAGTTTTCCTGCGATCATCAATTCGATCCCCTGTCCGGTTCTTTCTTTCACCGAACAGTGTATCAGGGGCTACTATCTATACTATGACACTCTTCGACAACTCATAAAACATACCTCAAAGCCTCTTATAATGCTGATACAAGCCTCGTTCAGTCCACTCTCAGTTGACTGAATCTTCTCAATCACCGCACGCATAAGGGCACGGTGTTCATCAACGATGGAGGCGTTTTTCAACGCCACCAACAAAGCATCCGACACTTCTGGATGGAGAGAGGTCGCCGATGGAACAGGCATGCCCCCTCCAGCCGAGGGAGGCTGCCTGCTTGATTCTGGAGCCGTATAGGTCTCTGGAATCGCATCCGGCTGGGAGCCGAACTTAGGATCGCCCCCGCCGTCAGCCCCCATGGGAATCTTTTTCCCCACGTGTCCTGCCCCTGTGGTTTGACCTCCAAGCGCTGCCTTCACGGTTTTTTCCTTTCCTCCTTGGCCGGGGTCCTTCTGGGACGAAGCCTCGGTGTTATGCACCTGTTTGGAGGAAGGGGCCTTTGTGGGCGTCCCGCTCTCCATAGCATTTGAGCTCAGCAAGTCCTCTGATGAGGATTGTTTGGTACGGGACTTCGTCGGACTACAAAAAATATGGCTTAGGATAAAATACTAAGCCACGGTGAGTCCGGACGCCTAAAACATACTCGGATTTTATATACTTTCGAGTTCACCAGGGGCTGGGCCCTGGGATCCCATGCCGGGCCGCTGTCAGCGGCGGCAGTGGACTCCTCCGGAAGAGGAGCCTTTCCCCTTTTGGGCAGCTCGGCCTCCAAGTGTGCGGAGGCCGTCCTCTTCTTTCTCCCCCCCACAGGGGATTCATCTTCCTCCTCCTCCTCGTCCTCTTCGGAGGCAGAATGGGCATTGGAGCCTTCGGATATTGTGTCCGAAGTGCCGCGGCGACGAAGGCCGCCCCGGGTGTTTTTGGCCTCCTTCCCGGCCGTCTTCTTCGGCACCTTGTAAAGCGCCGGGACCAGCATCTTCGTCAGAAGTGGGATGGCCGGTTCTTCGGGCAGCGGGGTCGGACAATGGATCCGCTCCGCCTTCTTCGTCTAGCCTTGGGAGAGTTGTATAAAACGCGTTAAGCGCTTCCCTTGGGTTACACGGATAAAAAGTTTTGATGACTTACCGAAGTTGCAGGGCGGGACAGATGGTACCCGCGGTCCTCGGCAGAGTCCGGCCATGATCTGCTGGACTTGAAAAGCACCTTCCAAATGTCCTTGTGCGAGGAGCCGAAAAGCTCTCGCAAGGTTTGGTGCCTGGCCAGATCGAGTTCCCATAGATTGCAAGTCCGGTGTTGATAAGGTAGGATCCGGCGAACTAACATCACCTGGACTACGTTGACAAGTTCAATGTTCTTGTCTCCCATATCTTTAACGCGCGTCTGGAGCACCGACAGTTCATCGGACGAGGACCAGTCCAGGCCTTTCCTAACCCAGGATGTAAGCCGTAGGGGGGCACCAGATCAAAACTCGGGAGAGGCGGCCCATTCCTTGCTGCGCGGCTTAGTGATATAAAACCACTGATGTTGCCACTGCTTGACAGAATCATTAAAGGTTCCCATTGGCCATATGACGTTGGGCATCTTGCTCACCATAGCGCCCCCGCACTCGGTGTACTCGCCGCCCACCACCTTGGGCTTCACATTAAAAATCTTCAGCCATAAACCGAAGTGCGGCGAAATGCGGAGAAAAGCCTCGCACATGACAATGAATGTCGAGATGTTGAGGAAGGAATTAGGGGAAAGATCATGAAGATCGATCCCATAATAATACATGATGCCACGAACGAATGGGTGGAGGGGAAACCCTAGCCCGCGGACAAAGTGAGGGAGGAATACAACCCTCTCGTGGGGTTCCGGAGTAGGGACGATCTGTCCTGTCGTCGGGAGACGGTGGCTGATTTTCTTGGCCAGGTACCCGGCCTCCCGAAGCTTTTTGATATCCTTCTCTCGGATGGTAGAGGCCATCCATTTGCCTCCTGCTCCGTATCCGGACATCTTCGGAAGACCTTTTGTGGGTAGAGAAGATGAACGCTTGGGCGCTGGAGCTTGAGCAGAAGGGAATGAATCGGGAAGTAGAATGCGTGGGTGTGAAAGGGAGTCCTTATCCCCTTATAAAGGCAGCAGGGATTCTGCGCCTCCCCACTTGCATGGTAAAACCTCTTATTCCCCAAGCGCCGTAATTGATGGCGCGGTTGGGTTACCCACACCCGTATTGGTGAGAATCCCGTGATAAGGGGACACGATCTCTGCTTCGACAAGACGTGCCAAGGAAACAGCCTCGTGATGTGTGCAGTGGCTGGTTGTGAAAAACGGTTCGAATAACGACCGAGCCATGGTGTGATGCTGCAAAATTCGTCAGCAGATTAGATTTGTGGAAATATTATTCTCTCTACGGTGGTATGTGGAATTTGTTTTGCAGAGCCGGACACTATCCTTGTGTTCAAAATCTTCTATGGAGTATTCGGAGGAGGAACCCGCCTTGCAATGCCGAAGACAATCTGCGCGCCGGACTTATCGTCATTGAAGCCTGGTTCAGGGGCTACTGAGGGAGTCCTGGATTAGGGGGTCCTCGGACAGCCGGACTATATCCTTTGGCCGGACTGTTGGACTATGAAGATACAAGATTGAAGACTTCATCCCGTGTCCGGGTGGGACTCTCCTTGGCGTGGAAGGCGAGCTTGGAAATACGGATATGTAGATCTCCTCCCTTGTAACCGACTCTGTGTAACCCTAGCCCCCTCTGGTGTCTATATAAACCGGAGGGTTTAGTCCGTAGGACAACAACAATCATACCATAGGCTAGCTTCTAGGGTTTAGCCTCTACGATCTCGTGGTAGATCAACTCTTGTAATACTCATATCATCAAGATCAATCAAGCAGGAACTAGGGTATTACCTCCATCGAGAGGGCCCGGACCTGGGTAAACATCGTGTCCCCCGCCTCCTATTACCATCCACCTTAGACGCACAGTTCGGGACCCCCTACCCGAGATCCGCCGGTTTTGACACCGACACCAGGCCCCGATTCCCTCTGTTCTGCTGCGCGCTTCCGATCTCTACTCGCCCCCAGCCGCCTGCATCACCGGCGACTTGCCGTCCTCGAACGACATGAATCTAGGAGGAGACACCGAACTAACAGGAGGTCAGGAGCCGCTCGCCCAACAGCATCACCGCTGCCCGGGCGCGCCGCCGTGCCTACCTTCCCAGTCCGTTCAGGGCTCAGGCGTGCAACACCCACTAAGCCAAGCCGATTTATCCTGAGATACGCCCTCACCACTCAGCAGCCACTCCTCATCACACATTTTCTAATTGATTCATTACTCATTAGGCAGGACTGTCATTAGGGTTTGTTGTGTGCTGAGTGCTACCTACACTTAATGGTTCAGATGTATTTCAGTAATCTTTAGTACCTGTAAAGTTCATAGGGTTTCAAAATTCTGTCCCTAGGAACAGACACAAGTCATTTTGGATTGTTGGTCGTCGTGACATTGACCCAGATTACTACTGCAGACCAGGTTTGTTGGCAATTTTACTTGTCTTTCTTACTCATTCGATATGATATCCAATTATTCACGTCAATTAGTTGCAAACAATAAGTGCTAGACAAACTTCTTGATTCAGATTTTGGACGGTCTCTTACTGCAGTTACAATTCTACATACTTGTCCTAGTAAGCTCACAAGTAAATGATTGATTCACTACATCTATGCTTGCCTTGTCATATTTGTTGTCAATATTCTTTTAGGGTGGACCACCCTGTTTCAAAATACTGGAACCGTAGACATGAGTGAATAGTATTTCTCTGTGTGATCTCTTCCATCATATGTGGGCAACGAACATTGCATTGTATAGAAAGAAAGTGTCATTTCCAGCTTTTACATAGACTACGATCTTTTACATGGAATACAATCTGCCTACTTGCTTTGTGTCGCACTACCAACACTCCAGCCTTGAAGCTAAACATTATGCCACTAATAATTCCTTAGTTTAATTTTTCAAATACGAATTTGATATGATTATGATGTTCCTACTTCAATTTTGAAATGTGTTTCTGCCTGTTATAGAGACATAAGAGGTTCGTATTTCTGTGTGTGGTCTGGTCAGTATGGTTGGGGGCTGAACTTTGCATATGCAGGGGTTTATAGGGAGCCACTCTTCGAGTTGAATCTGCAATGCATTCCATAGATAATCTGACTACATTTTATGTTTTCATGAATCTCAGATTCTGAACAACATCATAATGATTATGAGCTTGCGCGCATGAAAAGAATAAAGCAGAACAATGCCATGGTTGTCAAACTTGGCATTAAGGGACTGAAATCAAGTCTGGATGCAATGCAATGCAAACGCTCTCCATCTACAGATTCATGCTCAGAATATGACCCTAACAGTGATTCTGAGCTAGAGGGAGACCTAAATCAATGTAGCTCCCTAGTGGAGGAGTTAGAGGCAGATGCCCTATCTTATTCACCCATCAAGGTGCTTGCTCTAACTTTCTAAGGTTAGTCGCACATATCTTGCAACTAATGCTTTGCATTGTATCTGAAGGAAATATGCCCTAGAGGCAATAATAAAGTTATTATTTATTTCCTTATATCATGATAAATGTTTATTATTCATGCTAGAATTGTATTAACTGGAAACTTGATACATGTGTGAATACATAGACAAACAGAGTGTCACTAGTATGCCTCTACTTGACTAGCTCGTTGATCAAAGATGGTTATGTTTCCTAGCCATAGACATGAGTTGTCATTTGATTAACGGGATCACATCATTAGGAGAATGTTGTGATTGACTTGACCCATTCCGTTAGCTTAGCACTCGATCGTTTAGTATGTTGCTATTGCTTTCTTCATGACTTATACATGTTCCTATGACTATGAGATTATGCAACTCCCCTTTACCGGAGGAACACTTTGTGTGCTACCAAACGTCACAATGTAACTGGGTGATTATAAAGGTGCTCTACAAGTGTCTCCAAAGGTACTTGTTGGGTTGGCGTATTTCGAGATTAGGATTTGTCACTCCGATTGTCGGAGAGGTATCTCTGGGCCCACTCAGTAATACACATCACTATAAGCCTTGCAAGCATTGTAACTAATGAGTTAGTTGCGGGATGATGTATTACGGAACGAGTAAAGAGACTTGCCGGTAACGAGATTGAACTAAGTATCGAGATACCGACGATTGAATCTTGAGCAAGTAACATACCGATGACAAAGGGAACAACGTATGTTGTTATGCGGTCTGACCGATAAAGATCTTCGTAGAATATGTGGGAGCCAATATGAGCATCCAGGTTCCGCTATTGGTTATTGACCGAAGAGGAGTCTCGGTCATGTCTACATAGTTCTCGAACCCGTAGGGTCCGCACGCTTAACATTACGATGACGGTTATATTACGAGTTTATGTGTTTTGATGTACCGAAGGAGTTCGGAGTCCCGGATGAGATCGGGGACATGACGAGGAGTCTCAAAATGGCCGAGACGTAAAGATCGATATATTGCACGACTATATTCGGACTTCTGAAAGGTTCCGAGTGATTCGGGTATTTTTCGGAGTACCGGAGAGTTACGGGAATTCGTATTGGGCCTTAATGGGCCATACAGGAAAGGAGAGAAAGGCCCCAAAGGGTGGCCGCACCCCTCCCCATGGACTAGTCCGAATTGGACTAGGGAGGGGGGGCGCCCCCTTCCTTCTTTCTCCTTCTCCCTTCCCTTCTCCTATTCCAACAAGGAAAGGAGGAGTCCTACTCCCGGTGGGAGTAGGACTCTCCCCTTGGCGCGCCCTCCTCCTTGGCCGGCGGCCTCCCCCTTGCTCCTTTATATACGGGGGCAGGGGGGCACCCCATAGACACAACAATTGATCATTGATCTCTTAGCCGTGTGCGGTGACCCCCTCCACCATATTACACCTCGATAATATCGTAGCGGTGCTTAGGCGAAGCCCTGCGTCGGTAGAACATCATCATCGTCACCACGCCGTCATGCTGACGAAACTCTCCCTCAACACTCGGCTGGATCGGAGTTCGAGGGACGTCATCGAGCTGAACGTGTGCTGAACTCGGAGGTGCCGTGCGTTCGGTACTTGATCGGTCGGATCGTGAAGACGTACGACTACATCAACCGCGTTGTGTTAACGCTTCCGCTTTCGGTCTACGAGGGTACGTGGACAACACTCTCCCCTCTCGTTGCTATGCATCACCATGATCTTGCGTGTGCGTAGAATTTTTTTGAAATTACTACGTTCCCCATCAGTTTCTAGTTTGTTGCACTGCCTTTAGCTTAGTTTACACATCGTGTATGTGAATACGCCCTGCCTATCCATTTTCAGTACATATTCCATCTATCATCATACCATATTTATCCATTCAAATGCTGTTCTTGTGTATCAGACGTTCAAAAGGAAGAGGGTGATTGCTGATCGCGGAGGAGCACGAGCAAAGTATTTGGAGAAGGTAGTGACACCTGATAAATCAAATAGCCCATTAGGTGTAGTTGCAATATCACCTGACCTACAAAACACCCCAACTCTAGCAGACTCTAGCCCTACTACACTGGTCATTTCTGATGGCCCAACTGAGCAGACCCCAACTGCAGCAAACAGTATGATGATGCCAGTTGACATAGCACCAGCTCTACGACGCAAAACCCCCATTCCAGCAAAGAGTACACCAAATCTAGTTGCCAAATCCCTTTTCAAACCAGAGAGAGCCCCAATTGCAGCAAATAGGACCCATGTTCTGTCGGATTTCGGGTTCCGGCAAAACCCTCGAGGTTCAAACATTGGGGTGCGCACGAAGATCTCCCCCTACCTAATCACGCTCTCAACCTCACCACGATCTCAAAGCTTAGCTCGACGAACCCGCAACACAAGAGACACGAGATCTATACTGGTTCGGGCCACCGTTGTGGTTTAATACCCTACTCCAGTGTGGTGTGGTGGATTGCCTCTTCGGCTGAGGATGAACAGTACAAGGGAAGAACAGCCTCCTAAGGTGAGGTGTTCTTGTGCTTGGTGAACTTGTGTGGGTGAGGATGATCTCAATCTGTTTTCTCCTACTGTGGTGGCTAGTCCTATTTATGGAGGCCCTGGTCCTCTCCCCAAATATTGGGCGGGAAGGGAGCCAACAATGGCCAAATTCAAAGGGAGACAACTAGTACAAGCTATCCTGACTAAAGGTGGTCTTCGCCTGCCAAAGGCTCTGGTGGTGAAGCCGTCTTGGGCTCCATGGTGACCTCCGTCCTGCCGTCCTGCTGGTCTTGGTCTTGTTGCACTGATATGGAAACCTTTGCCTGATGCCTCTGGACTCCTCGCCTGCGCTTGCCCCTTTAGCACCAAAGAGGAAATGAGGACACTGTGCGCGCTGGCGCCCGCCTGGCTCCAGTCGTCATGGCTTGCGTCACTTGAACCTCGCGAGGTGTCCCTTGCCTTGATCTCTCCGCCCCTCACGAGCCAGCCTGGTGAGGCCGCTCCCGAGGAGGTCTTGTGTCGTCCACCTCGCGAGGCTTGGCCCCTCGCGAAGGTCTTGCATGTTTGCTGGTGAAGATGGGCCGTACGGGGCCGCTGGCGTAGCCACGCCATGGGCCGCAGGTAGGCTAGTCTGGGGACCCCCGTTCCCAGGACGTCGACAGAAGCCCCCGGGCCCAAGGCGCGCTCGGACTTTGCTTCGAGGCGAAGCCAAAGGGCAAGTGCGGAGCGCCGCGAGCCCCAACAGCCTGCGGCCTTGGTCGACGCGTGCCGATTGATTGGATGTGGGCGTCTCCGCTTCCCCATGCTGCCTCGTCAACTGCCCAACTTGATGAGTCCCTGCTGCATGCAAGGAAAAACCATCATTACCTGTGATCGTGGGGATCGCCGGTTGGCCTTCTCCTGCTATTAATGGGGAGGGGGGCAGAGCCCCCGTTGCTCATCTCTTCTTGCTCGCTTCTTCTTCCTTCTCGCTCCATTGCCAGTGGCGACTCCCATGGCGCCTATTCGGACGTTTTCAGACGCAGAGAAGGGCAAAACCCCCCGCGACGAGCCTGGGCCTCTTCCGCCAAAGAAGAGGCCGAGCCACCGCCGTGACATGGTCGTGAGGCCGGAAGTGACGAGGCCTTGGTACGAGCGACCTCCTCCCGGGTACCCGCTGCCTCTGTACGCCCAAGCTGAGGGCTCCGGAGGAGGAGGCGACGAGCGCCGCCGCCCGCACCGGGGCCGCGGTCGCCGCGCCGTGGTGACGCATGCTGTCGCCCCAGGAGTCCACGTCGCGGACTCCTCGCGCGAGCTCGTGATGTGGGCGGCGATGCCCCCGCGCACCTGGATTTGCTTCCCGCAGTTCTTCTCCGCCGAGATGCCGCCAAGGGGCCCCCTAGAGCTTTGGCTGCACCTCGCCGACTACGACGCCCCGGCGACTGGAGCGGAGGTCGAGACCATCTCCCCAGGCAAGATCTTCATGATCCGCGGCTAGGGCGAGGTTACCCGGGTCTGCCGCGCGGAAGGTGCCCTCGCCATCCACTTCAGGTACGACGGCGCCTCCACGATGTTGTTCAAGGTCTTCGACGCAGAAGGCCGCCGCTTGGAGTGCTGCCCCGGAGGGGGTCGTCGGGACGGTGCAGCGGCCAGCGCCGGGCACGCTGTTGTCTTCTCCAGCGGCTCCTCCAGCAGCAGTGGTGGCGCTCGGGAGTCCAGCGACTCTCCCGAGCTCTACGAGACCCCGGAGACGAGCGATGACAGCTACGTGCCTCCGAGCTCTCACCGGGCCCGGAGCAAGGCCGCGACGTCCGGCCGTCGCCGTTGCTGATCTAGATGGGGTTGGTGTCGGCCTCCCGTGGCCCACTGTTGATGATGGCGTCGGCTACGCTGGCGCGTGTAGATAGGGCTCATAGGAACTCCCCTCTTTTGTTCCCTGTGAGGAATCGAAATGAACCCCGTGGGGTGTGTAAAGAACCTGCAATGTCTTTTGTTCATATTATCCTTATTATGAAAATTGGCGAGCGCATGTCTTGTTTTGGCTCAGTCCCCCCTTTCCAACCCCATGGCAGCTTGGTGCTCTACGCCGACAGGCCCCGGTCCCCAGGCAGGCTGCAGCCGTCGCTGGTATGCCAGGTCACGATGCCATGGTCATGGGCAGGAGGTGAGAGGCCCGAGGTCCAGTAAGAGCTCCTGAGGCGCGATGGTCAAGAGGCCCCTTTAGCGCTCAAGCAACTACTGAGAAGCAGGAAAGAGTGGCGACGTTGCCGTAACAAGGCTGCCACAGGTGAGGGTCCGATGTTGTAGTGCCGGGTTGATATAATCGCGAGACTTATCTTGGCATTCCTAAGCTGGCTCTTTGTGTCACGCCAGGCTTGTGCGTCGACCGCTGTAGGGTAGCTAGGTTGGGCCCATGCAAGCCTCCCCCTCTTCTCCATGCTCTTCCGGGTGCTCTGCGTCCTCAGGTCCCGGCCCTCAAGTAAGCTCAGCCGCCACTGGTATGCCAGGTCGCGATGCCGTGGTCATGGCCAGGGGGTGAGGGCTGGAGAGCCAGTAAGAGCTCCTGAGTCGCGATGCTCAGGAGCCCCCCTTTTAACGTGCAAGTGAATCGCATGGGAGAAGAAGTAGGAGCCCGTGGTACCACCCACGGTCGTCTCGGGAGGTTCCTGGAGGTCAGCATGAGGGAAAGCACAGATTGCCGCGATGATTGCCGGTCTGCCGCAGGTCGCCCTGCAAGAAGATGAAGGCACTGAGGGCCTGGTGAGGTGACGTGCGCGGGGGTGCCGCGAGCCAGAGCTCGACCACTCAGATTTGTCGGTGCTGCAGGGACGTACCCGAGCACAGGCGCCGTGCCAGAGTGTGTAGCTCCCGTGGTGGGTGACAATCAAGGAGGTGATAATCATAGATAGATTATGCATGGAAAGCGATCGGTATTAGGTAAACACAAGAACGATACATGCCGCTGGGCCACACCCGAGCGGCTTGGGGATAATGCAGCCCGAGGGGCGCCCCCAGCAAAGTAAGCCAAAGATGTAAAGGGATACATGCCAGAGGGATGGACCCACGCGGCCTGGGAATGATGCAGCCCGAGGGGTGCTCCCAGCTAAATAAACTTGGAAAATGTCACCTGGTTCTGTTATTGAAGGAATGTTGGGGCAGCTGAAGACGCATGGTGAAGGGGTTGCTCCTCACGAGCCACCGTGACCCTGAGCCTCGGGAGGCTCTGGGGGTCTAGGTGGTTCCTTGAAGACCGTCTCCATCTCCGCCAGGACTACGTGATGCCTGGCCTCCTGAGCCCCCAGGATGCTCCGCAGGTTGCACTAGAAGGCGGACGCCACGCTCGGTAGGCCAAAAGGCATGCGAACGTAGCTGTGAGGTGGGCCCTCGCAGCGTCCCACGCACGAAGCCTAGAAGAGCTTCTGAGATGCGGCCCTGTTGAGCCCTGGGATGTCGATGCAGATGCGCAACCCGCCATCCTCGCCTGGATGGGGAGCCACGCCAGGTGACCGGCGGTCGCCGCGCATGGCTCTCGCATCCTGCAGTTCCTGAGTGGTCTTGGTAATGAACTCCTAAGCGCCGGGCGCTCCTCGCCCGGTGTGCTCCCGAGGGAACCGTGCTGCGAAGCACGCCTCCACGTGGTGCCCAAGCGCCTCCCTCATGATGTTGGCAAGGTCGGAGGCCCTCCAGAAGAGAGCCCCCGAGCCCTGCCCGAGGAGGGCACCGGGTGCGCCTTCCTATGCAAGGGAGGGAGGCACCCCAGGCGTGGGCGCCGATCCTGACGTGGCTCCACTTGCGGTGCCGCTCTCCTGAGGCCCTGTGCGGAGTAGCTGCTTCTTCTTCTTGGGGGCGACCTCAGGAGGGTACTGTGCTGCATTGCTGTCGGGGTCTTCGATTGACGCTGCTTGGAAGGCGCGCTCGATGGAGCATACTGCATCTCTTTCTTCGCAGGGGACTGTGATGATTCCGCCGCTCCCTGGCATCTTGAGGACGTTGTAGCCGTGGTGTGTCACTGCGATGAACTTGGCTAGGGCCGGATACCTGAGGATGGCGTTGTACGGTAGACGGATGTGGGCGACGTCGAAGTCGATGAGCTCGGTGCGGTAGTTGTCGCACTGCCCGAAGGTGAAAGGGAGGCGGACCTGCCCTATCGGGGTGGTGGAGCCGTCGGTTACTCCTGAGAAAGGCTTGGTAGGCTGGAGCTGATCGTATGGCACTTGGAGGCTGTCGAACGTCTCGACGGACAGGGCAGTATGCCCTGCGCCGCCGTCGATGAGGGTCTTGGTGACTTGCACGTTGCTGATGACGAGTGAGCAAAGCATCGGGAGGTTGCCAGCGGTGGCCGGGCACTTGAGCTGATCTGTCGAACTGAAGGTGATGGCGCACTTGGACCACCTAAGCGGGCGTGTGGCCTCGAGCCTGGGGAGGACTGCATTCACCTCGCGAGCAAACTGTGTGAAGATACGCTGAGAGGCTGGGGCCTGAGCTCCGCCCAAGATGCAGGCGATAGCCCGCGGCTCCTGGAAGCCCCTAGCCCCCTCGTCCTGATGGTGGTCGGCGTTCCTTCTTGGTGGTGGCGGCAGCGGAGGAAGTCCAGCATTGCCCCGAGGACGGTCCTCGCGAGGCTGATCCCTCCAGGCGCCCTCGCGAGGTTGGTCCTACCAGCGGTCCTCGCGAGGCCGGTCGCGCCACTCCTGGCCTGGGCCACGATCGTCCCAGTGTCCTCCACCATGTCCTCCTCCTCGGCCGTAGCCCCGGTCGTTGCGCTCGGGACATCCGTCCCGAATGGCCCTGAGCTCTTGACAGTCATTAGTGTTGTGGCTGTGGACGTTGTGGAAGGCGCAGAACAGACGACTGCTCTTGGACGACTCAAGAATGTCTCGGCCGCGCTTCGTCTCCAGCCCCACTGCGCGCACGGCCACCCCCTTGCGCTTCACGTCCTTGGCCTTGGCCTTCTTCTCCTCAGGGTCGGCAGCCGGGAGCTCGAGGAGGGAAAGGCACCCTTCCTCAGCTCTTTCGCACTTGGTTGCCAGGTTGAATAGCTCCAAGGTCGTGCACAGCTCCTCGTGGATGGCGAGCTCCTCCTTCATCTTGACGTCACGGACGGCATCAGAAAACACGGAGATGATGGCCTCGTCCGTCACCTTGGGGATCTTGAGGCGAACGTTGTTGAAGCGCTGGATGTACTTCTGAAGGGTCTCTCCTGGCTGCTGCTTGATGCGGCGCAGGTCACCCGCGGCCTGAGGGCGGTCGCGAGTGCCCTGGAAGTTGGTGACGAAGCGGTCGCACATCTCGTTCGAGGAGGAGATCGAACCCGGGGGCAGGTTCAGGAGCCACGAATGAGCGCCATCCTTGAGAGCCATGCGGAACCAGTTCGCCATGACTTTCTCGTCGCCGTTGGCCGCCACGATGCTCAGCTCGTAGAGCTGCAGGAACTCCGCTGGGTCAGGGGTACCGTCGTAGCGAGGAGGCAGGTCGGGCTTGGACTTGCCCGGCCACGCGACGCTACGCAGCTCAGGGGTGAAGGTGCGGCAGCCTGCGGTGGCCACCGGGACCCTTTGCTAATGTGGAGCCTGCCCTTGATGTCCGCGCACCGCCACCACATGCGGCGCACGGTCTTGTTGTAGTGGTGCTGGGAGCACGGGAGCGTTTTCTTGCGGACAAGGAACTTCTTGGCAGCTTCCTTCTTCTCGCGCAGGCGCCCGACGCGGTGGGTCATGCCCGGGGGGGCGCACGCCTTGCCGCCAGGACGCCGTCTTGGTGCAGAGATGGTGGAGGCGCCCCGTGCGCCACGTCGCCCGCAGTCGGCGGAGGGCGAGGCAGTGAGAGAAATGGCGCAGGGGAGCCGCCAGCAGTGCTGATGAGCTCGGCGATGCGGTCCAGCCAGTCCTCATAGAGGTCGTCGACGGGGCGGTAACGCAGGAGCTTGCGCGCCATGAGCACCGTGGCCTGTGCGTCCATGGGAGCGTGGCGAGCGTGAGACGATGAGCTGACCGGGGTCAGCAACGGAGTGGCGGTGCGGCCGTCCCGCTGCACCGAGGGGTGCATCGAGGATGCTTGCTGCTCGTTTCCCGCCGAGCCGGTGGCGGCGTTGGCGGGGGGTGACGGAGAACGATGGGGAGGCCCGCCGACAGGAGCGGTCTGAGCAACACGGGCGACGAGGGCGGCCCGGCGCTCAGCGCGAGCTCGACGAGCGTCCGCCATGGAGACGACGAAGCGACGGGACGCGGATCGGCGGAAAGAAAGCTTCGGCGCACCCCTACCTGGCGCGCCAAATATCTGATTTTGGGTTCCGGCAAAATCCTCGAGGTTCGAACACTGGGGTGCACACGAAGATCTCCCCTACCTAATCACGCCCTAAGCCTCACCGCGATCTCAAAGCTTAGCTCGACGAACCCGCAACACAAGAGGCATGAGATTTATACTGGTTCGGGCCACCGTTGTGGTGTAATACTCTACTCCAGTGTGGTGTGGTAGATTGCCTCTTGGGCTGAGGATGAACAGTTCAAGGGAAGAACAACCTCCTGAGGTGAGGTGTTCTTGTGCTTGGTGAACTTGTGTGGGTGAGGATGGTCTCAATCTGTTTTCTCCTACTGTGGTTGCTAGTCCTATTTATAGAGGCCCTGGTCCTCTCCCCAAATATTGAGCGGGAAGGGAGCCAACAACGGCCAAATTCGAAGGGAGACAACTAGTACAGGCTATCCTGACTAAAGGTGGTCTTCGCCTGCCAAAGGCTCTGGTGGTGATGCCGTCTTGGGCTCCACGGTGACCTCCGTCCGGCCGTCCTGCTGGTCTTGGTCTTGTTGCACCTGTAACACCCCAAAAATTTGACCTTGTTTTATTAATTAAAATTTTTCCAGGATATTAAAATTTTATTTTTCTGGATTTCTCCTTTTATTTCAGAACCCCTCTTCTCTTTAATATTGTGGGTTTTTACCTCAAATGAAAACTTTTCAAAAGTATTATTGGAACTTGTATGCCCTCTTTATAAAATCAATCTTTTATCAGTGGATTTATTCGCATAATTGTTTTTCATGAGCTTTATTCTTTTAAAATGATCTTTCATAAATTTGGAGCCCCTTTTGCACTGCAACCATTTGATAAATGCTTTTAAAATTTTCACCAAAATTTGGGGATGTCATGCGAGGTTTCCCCATCACTTTTATACAAAAATATCCTTTGGTCATTGGAGATTTTGAGCTCTACATCAATTCTTCAAATCTGGTCCAGTAGGCATTTTTGCACTACAACCTATTTAAATATTCTTCTAAAAATTCTTCCAAGTGTTTGGGGATGTCAGGAGATGTATATAATTCAACTTCATGCAAAACCCCAGTGTTGTTCTTTGAAAAATTTGAATGAATCATCCTCATCTTCATTCTGCTCCAGTTTGGTGATTTGTACTACAACCCTATTTTATTTTGCTCTAGTGCCCCTGATCGTTTTCCTGCTTATAGTCCTCCCTACCAAACTCTTAAGCCCAGGAGATTGGACCCATTGGAGTATCTTTAGTGCATGCAATGTTAGCCTTTAGTTTCTGCCCAAAACTGGTTTTCTCAAAAACTTGCACTAACAAATTTCTGTTTTTGCCAAACTAACCTTACCACCCTCTTTAACTCCCAAAGAGACTAGGAACTGGAGATTTTGGCCACCCCAAGAGTTGCCTAGATGCCCATGGCATTCTGTCGAACACCCTGTGTGCAGAGACAGTATTGGCATGATTTCTATTTTGCATTGTGAGCTTGAGCCCCTGACCCATCCAGCATGTCCACTAACCTCCTAGCTATCCCTAACCCTGGCCTGTTAACTGCCAGCCTCACCCAAGCTCTCTAGCATGCGCTGGCATTTCGTCGAACACCTGGTGTGCGTGCTCTGGGCGCGGCCAGAGCGCGCGTTTTGCACGTGCGTGCGCACGGGTCGCCGCGTCGTGCCCCGGCCCTTGCTCGCCTACAGAGCCGCGCCATGCACTCGCCCACTCACCAGAACCATCCAAGACTCCCTGGCGCCCTACAGCGCCGCCGTCAGGGCTCCCTTGGCGGCACGCCAGCGTCGGCAGCGGGCTCTGCCGTGGACGGCGCCGCCCAAGCCACCCGCGTGCGCCAGCTGCCCCCTGGGAACAGCCCAAGCTTATCCGCAAGCCGTCGGCACACGCTCGTCGCCGCCACGTAGTCCTGCAGCTACAGAAAAGTGGTCGCCGGCGATCCTATCCACGGCCGCCGCGGGACCGGCCTCGAGCGCCTATTTAAGGAGGCCCCGAGCTCCTCCAAGCACTCAGGCAACCCCAGTCCACCCCCATAGTACTCCCGCAGCCAGCAATCGACGGGGAGGCGCCTTCTTCCTCGTCTCCGGCCAGTTCGGCCGCCGCCAAGCTCCGGTGCAATACGTCGCAGCCGGGCCCTCCCCCGCCCATCTAGCGCCACCAAACGTCTCCCCATAGCCTTGCGGAGCTGCCTAGCGCCTCAGCCTCGACCAAGGACCACCATAGCCCGAAGCTCACTTTGCTCCCGAACCACCGTCCGCCGCGGAGCTCGCCGCCGGTGACTTCCTCCATCTCCACCTGCCTAGCGCCCACCGGGAGGACCGCCCTAGACTGGCGGATCCATCCCTGCCCTCGGGGCCCCGTGGGGAGCTGCCGTTCGTCGACGGCGATCGCCGAAGTCACGCCACTGTTCGGGCAGAGAGAGAGGAGGGGGGAGGGAAGACCAGTCAAACCTGACCAGTGGGCCCCCTGGACCCACTGTCAGCGACCCGCGCACCCGTCCTCTCTGGTTCAGTGAAAGCGCAAAATCCTGAGTACGTCTTCTCTGCTTCGAAAGCGTATTCTCCCCCGAAGCATTTTCTTTTCTGGTTTTATTTAAAGACAGAACTTTGACTGATCTTTGACTGGCTATATCTTTTAAAATAAAACTCCAAATGAGTTGATTCTTTTTCCTACCTCTCTTAAATTTCATCTAGTTTATTTTAAGATTTATTTCAAAAATATTTGGGACAACTTTTTGTACTGTTTTTGAAATGTGTGTTATTTGAAATATTTCTCTAAATAGGATTTTGGAGAAAAAGGCAACCTTCAAAAAGTGCACCCCCACATGCATACACTTGAAGGGAAGCATTCTGAACCCTGGCATAATATTTTTTTGGATGTTGTTGATACGGTTACAACATCACCTTGACTTGGAGCATACGCTATTTTATGTGACGGTAAGATCATACGCATGAGTGCAAGAATGGAGATTTCTTTGCTGTTATAAATGGATATGCTGGTGCTAGTGATCATCCTCGTAAGCTTCTCATGCATGCCGGAAGGAAGTCGGGAAAGTTGCGGTCTTGGGTAGACGCGAGCTAGTCCCTAGTTCCTCGTTGAGACAAGAATGTCCGGTATGGCATGGTGAGGCTTGATGAGTGGTGAGCTTACCTGTTAATGGAAATATTTTGTTATGCTATTCATGCAGAGAATACCTGAACCTCCTGAGTCGGCCGTAGATCGAGTCTTGTCCAGTAACCCCCATACTTGCTTCGTACTACCACTTGTCTCTGCCTTAGGTAGGGTACGGTTCAGTAAGTTGTCAACCCCTTTCTAGCACACACCGTACAGAGAGGCCGTGATGAGGGTCCCATGGCCATGGATTAAAGCCAGTCATCCGGTCCGGGGGCATGGGTGTTTCGGTTGTAGCCGAAGGGGTAGCTCCCCTAGTTTGCGCGCGGTATAAATTTTGTGATCCCATGCTACGTCGAGGTTGTAGCCTCCCCACTTAGAGTTTCGCTTGACAGGTGTCGTGGGTGATTCCAGACACCGGTAAGTTAAGCTGGTGTGTGCAGGTCAGGCGTGTTTTTAATTAAAAGACCGTAGACGGAATTAGTCCCGATGGACTAAAGAAATCCGTTACCCGTGGGTAAAGAGTACACCCTCTGCAGAGATTATACATCTATTCGAATAGCCGTGTCCATGGTTAAGGACTACAGTCTGGGATAGGTCAAGTGTCAGTCTTAGTGTCGGTCTTCGGAGGGAAAAACTGTTAAACCAGAACTTGGATCATGACTTGTGACTTGTGATGATTATGATTACTATTATTGTGGACTAACCATTTACTTTATTTGTATTATTGAGTATCCCTGGGATGGTGCTACCTCCTGGACATTCACTATGTTTATCCTTTATAAGCCCTTTAGGTGGTGTCGCTTAGACGCCCGACTGTGACATGCTTGTTATTTCTTTTATTTATAAGCCCTTTATGTGGTGTCGCTTAGACGCCCGACTGTGGCATGCTTGTTATTTCTTTTATTTATAAGCCCTTTATGTGGTGTCGCTTAGACGCCCGACTGTGGCATGCTTGTTATTTCTTTTATTTATAAGCCCTTTATGTGGCGTCGCTTAGACGCCCGACTGTGGCATGCTTGTTATTTCTTTTATTTATAAGCCCTTTATGTGGTGTCGCCTAGACGCCCAACTGTGGCATGCTTGTTATTTCTTTGATTTATAAGCCCTTTATGTGGTGTCGCCTAGACGCCCAACTGTGGCATGGTTGTTATTTCTTTGATTTATAAGCCCTTTATGTGGTGTCGCCCAGACACCCGACTGCGGCATTGTTGATTTATTTGCACCCCTTTTTTCGAGGAGTCATTTCAGACACTCGATCACTACATTCTATTTCTATATTGCATATTTATATTTTAACCACATGTGTACATCCTGGATTTCGTATATTTCGTGACAGACGTTATGATCATAGAATATTTCGGAGCATGTTTTGATATATTATACCCGTGTTCTTGATGTTTGCGAGTACATTCAAAAGTACTCACTGGCTTGTCCCTGGCTATTGTCTTGGCCAGATTTCTTCCGTGGAGAAGAGCATTACGACGACGGCCCCGGAACCTACGCAGTGTTGACAGCAGCCTCGCGAAGATAGGAGTTATCCTGGTCAGCTGTTCCTGTGGGAAATGGAGTCCCATAGACGCAGATGAACCACAAACCGCTTCCGCCATCAACCTTTAGAAACCAAGTGTTGTACTCATAGGCCACAATGGTCTTGTACTGCATATTTTGTACTTTGCTTGGAATTTCTGTATCAAGTTGGTGCCTCATCAGCTAACAGTAATCCTGGGGCTGGTGAGCACAAGGGCCATTTTCAGGAGAATTTATATCCCAAAAATCCTGTCCTGACAGACTTGGTATCAGAGCCAGGCTGACCATTGGCTAATCCTATCTTAGCCAGGTCAATAAACCTAGGTTAACCAACCCACCAGATATTAACCCAACCCCGGCCAAGCTTCTCGCGTAAGATAGCCACACAGTGACCCCGACGCTTTTGGCAGTCGGTGCCCAACCTATCAGCCTAGCCTGTCGATCACGCGCCAGTGACCGACGCCTAACATGTCTCATTCGCAAGCGTGCGAAGGAAGACTCCGTCCCCTTTTTCCTATAAAAAGGGCACGGTAGCCTCAACCCAGCACAGCACAGCCTCTTTCCCCAAACCAAGTCACGATGCCTGGCCCCATTGTTCATGAGACCACAGCAACCAGCCTTGGAGGTTTTGTGACCGTACTTGCAAACCTCACCCGCCGTGCCTATGCATTAGAAGAGCCCCCAGAATATGTTGTGTACCAAGAACTCATGAGCGGTGAGAGCCGTCAGTTCTGGGCCACTGTACACATTTATGGTAGGGGTCTATCGCCAGAACGCCCCTACAGGTTCACTGGAAGGACCACTCCCTTTGAGCCACAAGCCATCCAACTGGTAGCTCGAGAAGCTATAGTTCAACTCCGGCACTTGTCGCCCAGAGTTAACTGTCGCTCGTTCTACTACTACCCCAGTCGTAACGGGTATGGTAGGCCGCCCCAGGTTGCCAACGGAGATCACGAGACGGATCCTGCACTATTGCATCTGGTGCGCTATGTAAGTGCACTAGAGGAACTGTTCGATCAAATCACCCTTGATCTGATCGCAGCTCGTGGAGAACTGTTTCGCCGAGCCCCGGCGAGAGGAGAAGTGGAGCCCGACGCCGACAACCTAGTCGTGCTATTCGGACACCCGATCGAGCCCTTGAGGTCTGCCCCAGCCATCGGCCAAAACGCTTTGGCGTCCCCAGAAGTGCTTCGTCGCCTTTTGGGATAACTCCAACGGGGTTGTGGCCAACAACCCCCGCGATGGTCATCATCGCTACCCGACCCTGCAGCCCCTCAACCTCATCCGGTTAATCCCGACGGTGAAACCCGTGGAGAAGCTTCAACGTCCACTAGGCAAGCCCGCTTAGATATTAACGGAATAGACTAAGTCACTCGAGTAGTAACGAGCCTTATTATTTCTACGCCTCGTAATTGTGTGATCCTGTATCACCATTATTAAAGGATGTCTGCTTATGCGCCCCATTACCAGAGACATTTTCTCAGGACCTTGTCCTTTTGCCTTTTTCATTGTAAACATCATGGCCATGTTTATTTGTGTGTTGCAGCTTTATGTTTGTACCTTAAATGCGTGCTATGAGCAAACTCTTGGTTTCAACTAATGGGAGTTTTTTTTTAAAACAACCCTTAGCAAATCTCGAGGACGAGATTTTTCTTAAGGGGAGTAGTGTTGTAACACCCCAAAAATTTGACCTTGTTTTATTAATTAAAATTTTGCCAGGATATTAAAATTTTATTTTTCTGGATTTCTCCTTTGATTTCAGAACCCCTCTTCTCTTTAATATTGTGGGTTTTTACCTCAAATGAAAACTTTTCAAAAGTATTATTGGAACTTGTATGCCCTCTTTATAGAATCAATCTTTTATCAGTGGATTTATTCGCATAATTGTTTTTCATGAGCTTTATTCTTTTAAAATGATCTTTCATAAATTTGGAGCCCCTTTTGCACTGCAACCATTTGATAAATGCTTTTAAAATTTTCACCAAAATTTGGGGATGTCATGTGAGGTTTCCCCATCACTTTTATACAAAAATATCCTTTGGTCATTGGAGATTTTGAGCTCTACATCAATTCTTCAAATCTGGTCCAGTAGGCATTTTTGCACTACAACCTATTTAAATATTCTTCTAAAAATTCTTCCAAGTGTTTGGGGATGTCAGGAGATGTATATAATTCAACTTCATGCAAAAACCCAGTGTTGTTCTTTGAAAAATTTGAATGAATCATCCTCATCTTCATTCTGCTCCAGTTTGGTGATTTGTACTGCAACCCTATTTTTATTTTGCTCTAGTGCCCCTGATTGTTTTCCTGCTTATAGTCCTCCCTACCAAACTCTTAAGTCCAGGAGATTGGACCCATTGGAGTATCTTTAGTGCATGCAATGTTAGCCTTTAGTTTCTGCCCAAAACTGGTTTTCTTAAAAACTTGCACTAACAAATTTCTGTTTTTGCCAAACTAAGCTCACCACCCTCTTTAACTCCCAAAGAGACTAGGAACTGGAGATTTTGGCCACCCCAAGAGTTGCCTAGATGCCCATGGCATTCTGTCGAACACCCTGTGTGCAGAGACAGTTTTGGCATGATTTCTAGTTTGCATTGTGAGCTTGAGCCCCTGACCCATCCAGCATGTCCACTAACCTCCTAGCTATCCCTAACCCTGGCCTGTTAACTGCCAGCCTCACCCAAGCTCTCTAGCACGCGCTGGCATTTCGTCGAACACCTGGTGTGCGTGCTCTGGGCGCGGCCAGAGCGCGCGTTTTGCACGTGCGTGCGCACGGGTCGCTGCGTCGCGCCCCGGCCCTTGCTCGCCTGCAGAGTCGCGCCATGCACTCGCCCACTCACCAGAACCATCCAAGACTCCCTGGTGCCCTATAGCGCCGCCGTCAGGGCTCCCTTGGTGGCACGCCAGCGTCGGCAGCGGGCTCTGCCGTGGACGGCGCCGCCCAAGCCACCCGCGCGCGCCAGCTGCCCCCTGGGAACAACCCGAGCTTATCCGCAAGCCATCGGCACGTGCTCGTCGCCGCCACGTAGTCCTGCAGCTACAGAAAAGTGGTCGCCGGCGATCCTATCCACGGCCGCTGCGGGACCGGCCTCGAGCGCCTATTTAAGGAGGCCCCGAGCTCCTCCAAGCACTCAGGCAACCCCAGTCCACCCCCATAGTACTCCCGCAGGCAGCAATCGACGGGGAGGGGCCTTCTTCCTCGTCTCCGGCCAGTTCGGCCGCCGCCAAGCTCCGGTGCAATACGTCGCAGCCAGGCCCTCCCCCGCCCATCCAGCGCCACCAAACGTCTCCCCATAGCCTTGCGGAGCTGCCTAGCGCCTCAGCCTCGACCAAGGACCACCATAGCCCGAAGCTCACTTTGCTCCCGAACCACCGTCCGCCGCGGAGCTCGCCGCCGGTGACTTCCTCCATCCCCACCTGCCTAGCACCCACCGGGAGGACCGCCCTAGACTGGCGGATCCATCCCTGCCCTCGGGGCCCCGTGGGGAGCTGCCGTTTGTCGATGGCGATCGGCGGAGTCACGCCACCGTTCGGGCAGAGAGAGGAAGGGGGAAAGACCAGTCAAACCTGACCAGTGGGCCCCCCGGACCCACTGTCGGTGACCCGCGCGCCCGTCCTCTCTGGTTCAGTGAAAGTGCAAAATCCCGAGTACGTCTTCTCTGCTTCGAAAGCGTATTCTCCCCCGAAGCATTTTCTTTTCTGGTTTTATTTAAAGACAGAACTTTGACTGATCTTTGACTGGCTATATCTTTTAAAATAAAACTCCAAATGAGTTGATTCTTTTTCCTACCTCTCTCAAATTTCATCTAGTTTATTTTAAGATTTATTTCAAAAATATTTGGGACAACTTTTTGTACTGTTTTTGAAATGTGTGTTATTTGAAATATTTCTCTAAATAGGATTTTGGAGAAAAAGGCAACCTTCAAAAAGTGCACCCCCACATGCAAACACTTGAAGGCAAGAATTCTGAACCCTGGCATAATATTTTTTTTGGATGTTGTTGATACGGTTACAACATCACCTTGACTTGGAGCATACGCCATTTTATGCGACGGTAAGATCATACGCATGAGTGCAAGAATGGAGATTTCTTTGCTGTTATGAATGGATATGCTGGTGATAGTGATCATCCTCGTAAGCTTCTCATGCATGCCGGATGGAAGTCGGGAAAGTCGCGGTCTTGGGTAGACGCGAGCTAGTCCCTAGTTCCTCGTTGAGACAAGAATGTCCGGTATGGCATGGTGAGGCTTGATGAGTGGTGAGCTTACCTGTTAATGGAAATATTTTGTTATGCTATTCATGCAGAGAATACCTGAACCTCCTGAGTCGGTCGTAGATCGAGTCTTGTCCAGTAACCCCCATACTTGCTTCGTACTACCACTTGTCCCTGCCTTAGGTAGGGTACGGTTCAGTAAGTTGTCAACCCCTTTCTAGCACACACCATACAGAGAGGCCGTGATGAGGGTCCCATGGCCATGGATTAAAGCCAGTCATCCGGTCCGGGGGCATGGCTGTTTCTGTTGTAGCCGAAGGGGTAGCTCCCCTAGTTTGCGCGCGGTATAAATTTTGTGATCTCATGCTACGTCGAGGTTGTAGCCTCCCCACTTAGAGTTTCGCTTGACAGGTGTCGTGGGTGATTCCAGACACCGGTAAGTTAAGCTGGTGTGTGCAGGTCAGGCGTGTTTTCAATTAAAAGACCGTAGACGGAATTAGTCCCGATGGACTAAAGAAATCCGTTACCCGTGGGTAAAGAGTACACCCTCTGCAGAGATTATACATCTATTCGAATAGCCGTGTCCATGGTTAAGGACTACAGTCTGGGATAGGTCAAGTGTCGGTCTTAGTGTCGGTCTTCGGAGGGAAAAACTTTTAAACCAGAACTTGGATCATGACTTGTGACTTGTGATGATTATGATTACTATTATTGTGGACTAACCATTTACTTTATTTGTATTATTGAGTATCCCTGGGATGGTGCTACCTCCTGGACATTCACTGTGTTTATCCTTTATAAGCCCTTTAGGTGGTGTCGCTTAGACGCCCGACTGTGGCATGCTTGTTATTTCTTTTATTTATAAGCCCTTTATGTGGTGTCGCTTAGACGCCCGACTGTGGCATGCTTGTTATTTCTTTTATTTATAAGCCCTTTATGTGGTGTCGCTTAGACGCCCGACTGTGGCATGCTTGTTATTTCTTTTATTTATAAGCCCTTTATGTGG